>NC_053490.1:341024095-341324095 GCF_905171775.1 Rana temporaria
TTGAGAGCACTGGGGGTTTCAGAGAACCCTGGGGGTGGGGTGGCAGAGAGCATTGGGGGGTGGCAGAGAGCACTGGCTGGTGGCAGAGAGCATTAGGGGAGGTGGAGAGTACTGGGGGGGGTGGCAGAGAGCTCTGGGGGAGGTTGAGAGCCCTGGGGGGTGGCAGAAAGCCCTGTGAAGGGGTGGCAGAGAGCCCAGGGGGGGGTGGCAGAAAGCACTGGGGGTGGTGGCAGAGAGCACTGGGGGGGGGGTGGCAGAGAACACTGGGGGGAGGTGGAGATCACGAGGAGGCGAAGAGTATGGGTGCTGTAGGAGGAGCAGTGGGGGTGGCTGCATATAAAAAATAATTTTCTCCATCTCCCTTCTGCAATATTGGAATGCCTGCTTTTCCTCTACCTCTCGCAGCCTCAGGCATTCCGATACTGCAGAAGGGAGATGGAGAAAAAGATTTTTTATATGCAGCCGCCCCCACTGCTCCTCCTATCCAGGTTACAGGAGGGGGGCTGCACTCACGTTTTCTGGTATATCCAGGCTGGGGGTTGTAGCAGCGGGTGTCTGCTCTGGCTCCTTCCCCTCGCAGTCACGCCCCCCGGCCGTGGAGAGGCCAAAGGCTTCTCATCTAGCTCCTCCCCCTCGCAGTCACGCCCCCCGGCCGCGGAGAGGCTAGATGAGCGGCGCAGGTTTAAAGAGACTTGTGCCCCGCGACTTGCAGCCTGGCGGCCACTCGGGCATGTGCCCGGTTTGCCCGATGGCCAGTCCGGGCCTGATGGTAATCCATAAGGGAAGCACAAGTGAAGAGTGAAGAGAGTGAAGATAACACCAGGATAAGTGACTCATGAAGGGCCATGTGAAAAACAAATAACCTAAAGTTACTAGTAGATCAGTACTGTGTGACTGCACAGAGGAAACCAACAATGTGAGTAGTGAGGTAAAAAGGTGTTTATTTACAACATGTGGGGACAACCAGTGCACAATAAACAGCAAACAATATATACAATCAAAGGGAGATACCGTATTCATAAACAAAGCCAGGCCGAGGTCATACACGTGGGATGTCAGCAGATGGGTAAGGATGGGTAAGGATGGGGACAGAGCAGAGCAGGGAGCGGACGGATGGACGGGCTGCGAGGTAGGAATCCAGGGAAACAGGAATCAGGAAACAGGGAGGATAAGTCCAGGCAGGGATCAGGATCAGGGTCAGGGTCCAGAGATCAAGGTCAGGATACAGGCTCAGGATCAAGGTAAATGGACTGATACCAGGGCGAGGACTGATTTCACAAGCCGGGTATATATAGGCTTGCTAATTGTGTTCAGGTTACACCTGAACGCAGGAAGGGCTGTATGCTCCACACTGCCAAGAATCCCCCGCTGGTGGACGCCAGTACTGCAGCCCAAGGATCCCATTACACCACCAGGGAAGAACTCCCCCGGCAGTCTAAGACTGCCGGGAGACACCTGGTGGTGGGCCACAGTACTGCACGCCAAATACCAGGCAGTAACACCAGCGGGGGGAACCTTCCCTGACAGTACCCCCCCTCAAAGGAGCGGCCTCCGGACGCTCCAATTAGCTGTTGCTGGGGGAAGTCCGTGGTGTCAAGCTGGGCAGCAGATAAAGTCACATCAGGTTGGGACGGAGGAAGGTCCGTGACTTTAAACAGGGCAAAATGCAGTTCAAGCTGGGTAGCAAATAGGGGCAAATCAAGCTGGGGAGCAGACTCCGGGTCATCGGGCTGGGCAGCAGGCTCCGGGTCATCGAGCTGGGCAGCAGGTTCCGGGTCATCGAGCTGGGCAGCAGACAGAGGCTCTGGGACGCCGGGCTGCACAACAGGCTCCGGGTCGTCGAGCTGGGCAGCAGGCTCCGGGTCGTCGAGCTGGGCAGCAGGCTCCGGGTCGTCAAGCTGGGCAGCAGGCTCCGGGTCGTCGAGCTGGGTAGCTGACAGGAATACCTCCGGCTGGGCAGCAGACCGGAACACCTCCGGCTGGGCAGCAGACAGGAACACCTCCGGCTGGGCAGCAGACAGGAACACCTCCAGCTGGGCAACAGACAGGGGCTCAACAAGTTGGTATGTTGGCATTGCAACGTCAGGCTGGGCAACTGGCACGTCAGGCTGGGCAACTGGCACAACAGGCTGGGCAACTGGCACGTCAGGCTGGGCAACTGGCATGTCAGGCTGGGCAACTGGCACATCAGGCTGGGCAACTGGCACGTCAGGCTGGGCAACTGGCACAACAGACTGGGCAACTGGCACAACAGACTGGGCAACTGGCACGTCAGGCTGGACCGCTGGTACTGGAACAACAGGCTGGACCGCCGGTACTGGAACAACAGGCTGGATCGCCAGGCACTGGAACAACAGGCTGGACCGCTGGCACTGGAACAACAGGCTGGGCGGCTGGCACTGGAACAACAGGCTGGGCGGCTGGCACTGGAACAACAGGCTGGGCGGCTGGCACTGGAACAACAGACTGGACGGCTGGCACTGAAACAGGCTTTGCAGATGGCACTGGAACAGGCTGAACAGATGGCACTGGAACAAGCTGAACAGATGGCACTGGAACAAGCTGAACAGATGGCACTGGAACAGGCTGGTCAGCTGGTACTGAAACAGGCTGGGCAGCTGGTACTGAAACAGGCTGGGCAGCTGGTACTGAAACAAGCTGGGCAGCTGGTACTGAAACAGGCTGGGCAGCTGGTACTGAAACAGGCTGGGCAGCTGGTACTGAAACAAGCTGGGCAGCTGGTACTGAAACAAGCTGGGCAGCTGGTACTGGAACAGGCTGGGCAGCTGGTACTGGAACAGGCTGGGCAGCTGGTACTGGAACAGGCTGAACAGATGGCACTGGAACAGGCTGAACAGATGGCACTGGAACAAGCTGAGCAGATGGCACTGGAACGGGCTGAGCAGATGGCACTGGAACGGACTGGACCGCTGGCACAACAGGCTGGGCAGTTGGCACCGGAACAGGCTGGGCAGTTGGCACCGGAACAGGCTGGGCAGTTGGCACCGGAACAAGCTGGGCAGCTGGTACTGAAACAAGCTGGGCAGCTGGTACTGGAACAGGCTGGGCAGCTGGTATTGGAACAGGCTGGGAAGCTGGTACTGGAACAGGCTGGGCAGCTGGTACTGGAAAAGGCTGGGCAGCTGGTACTGGAACAGGCTGGGCAGCTGGTACTGGAACAGGCTGAACAGATGGCACTGGAACAGGCTGAACAGATGGCACTGGAACAAGCTGAGCAGATGGCACTGGAACAGGCTGAGCAGATGGCACTGGAACGGACTGGACCGCTGGCACAACAGGCTGGGCAGTTGGCACCGGAACAGGCTGGGCAGTTGGCACCGGAACAGGCTGGGAAGTTGGCACTGGAACAAGCTGGGCAATTGGCACTGGAACAAGCTGGGCAGTTGGCACTGGAACAACAGGCTGGGCAGTAGGCACTGGAACAAGCTGGGCAGTTGGCACTGGAACAACAGGCTGGGCAGTAGGCACAATGGTGTGGGTTGGGAAGTACTTCCGCTTTTTCTTAGATTTAGATTTGGCCACTGCAGGCTTGTTAACAGGAGGGACGTATGAAAAGGATGGGATTATGTAGGAGGAAGGGTTGGAATGTGGTAGGAACACAGGAACAGTGACTGGAGGAGATTTTTGTGGAGTTGTTACAGGTGGAAGGGAAGAGGCAGGTGGATTGAAAGCGGGGTAGGAACAATAGGTAGAGACTGGGTAGTAATATTTGGTAGGATACGGAACTATCTGGGCTGGGGTTGCCATTGGTGATGGACAGATGGATCCTTGGGAAGGTAGGTGGTTAATAGCAGGGCTGGAATGTAGTGGTTTGGCTGAAATCAGGAGATCTGACCATGCCTGCAGCACAGGCTGAACAAAAGCAGGTTCACACAGACCTTGCCTAATCAGAGACTGCACTGAACAAATGCATTCAGACAAATTTTGCTGGGGACAAGAAGAATAATGCTCATCAAAAGACGTCGGATCATCCTCTAGTAACCACACCAGGGATTCAACTTGGTCATGACTGAAGGGGGGAGAGAAATCGTCACTGCCATCAGGAATAAATGACAGGGCTGGCTTTACACACAACCGAATTAATGCCTGAACATCATCGAAAGTCATATAACCCTGATCCACCCAGGAATGAGCTGATCGGATAGTTTCCATCAGCTGGTCACTAGTCAACCCCTCCAAAACCTGGCGACAAGACCCCTCATCCTCTTCTGCCAGCAGAGAAAAGTAAAGGATTTCATTGTAATCCATGTCTAGAGCAACGCACTACACCAGGATGGTTCCTCAAAGCAATCACGTCTGATCAAGGGATGGCCCTGGTATACTGTCAGGAATGCTAGCAGATCAGTACTGTGTGACTGCACAGAGGAAACCAACAATGTGAGTAGTGAGGTAAAAAGTGTTTATTTACAACATGTGGGGACAACCAGTGCACAATAAACAGCAAACAATATATACAATCAAAGGGAGATGCCGTATTCATAAACAAAGCCAGGCCGAGGTCATACACGTGGGATGTCAGCAGATAGGTAAGGATGGGGACAGAGCAGAGCAGGGAGCGGACGGATGGATGGGCTACGAGGTAGGAATCCAGGGAAACAGGAATCAGGAAACAGGGAGGATAAGTCCAGGCAGGGGTCAGGGTCCAGAGATCAAGGTCAGGATACAGGCTCAGGATCAAGGTAAATGGACTGATACAAGGGCGAGGACTGATTTCACACGCCGGGTATATATAGGCTTGCTAATTGTGTTCAGGTTACACCTGAACGCAGGAAGGGCTGTATGCTCCACACTGCCAATAATCCCTCGCTGGTGGACGCCATTACTGCAGCCCAAGGATCCCATAACACCACCAGGGAAGAACTCCCCCGGCAGTCTAAGACTGCCGGGCGACACCTGGTGGTGGGTCACAGTACTGCACGCCAAATACCAGGCAGTAACACCAGCGGGGGGAACCTTCCCTGACACATAGTGAATAGTCCATACGAGTACAATAGTGGAAGCCTGTAGGTGCACCGCAGACCAACACCAACACCACGCTGCGTGCTTAGGAGAGAAGGCGCCCACATCAGAGGGGATGACGCTCTCAAATAGGCGCTTGACCCCCCCTCGTAATGCACGCTGATGGTCTGCAACAAACGCCAGTACGTGGCATCAATAGTGACGTCACTCGTACGGCATGTGGGCGTGGCGTCGACCCGCAGAGAGTACCAGCCCGTACTCCCATGTCAAAAAGAGGAGTCAGGGGAGAAGGGGAAGGACCCGGTGCAGCTCCCGGGGATGAATGGATGAACCACAGAAACCCCTGCATAACTCGATGGAGTGGGCTAACCCAAAAGCATGATAGTAGCCCATAGGGCAGATGATGAATGTCACAGATAATAACACTGTGCATAAATAGAAGGGTGTATGTGTTTCCATCCCTTAGACAGCATTTGAAAAAAAAAAATATATGATGGGACTTTCAATGAGGCAGTGGCTACTAATAGGCCACTGTCTTCATCCCTGATAGTTGTATATAGGAGAGAGGGGAAGGAAAACGGGGAGGGAAGAGGGTAGGATGTGTAATAGCGTAAAACAAAGTAACCTTGGGTGTCAGGGAACTCCTGTGAGACGTTTTGCACACAGACGTGCGCAAGCGCATAGCCTTTGACATTGAATGGCACACAGGCGCACGCACACGCGCCAGAGCTCGCAATTGCGGGCACGCATGCACACAGATGTGAGCACGCGCACACGTACGAGCCTAATCCCGTTTGGCGCCAGACAGCCTATTTAAAGGGAGTCTGGGCTCTTGTGCTTTGCTGACTGATCTTCAGTTGTGTTCCTGAATCCTGCTCTGACCCTGTGTGTCCTCCCAGTATTTGGCCCCGGCTTGCTCTTGACCTTGGCTCTGTGTTCTGTTCCTGTACTGATGCCCATCTCTGACCCGGCTCCGTTCCTGACTCTGGCTCTGTCTATGACTTGGAACCTCACTGCCCGCCTGCTGACGAACCTGGCTATCCCTGAGACCTTGCTCCTGTCTATGTTCCTGGTTGCTGTTAACTCTCGGTTACCTGCCTGGCTGTTACCTGTTCTAGCTCAGCTCACCACAGTCTACTCCAGGCCGCTGAACCCTGCCAAGCTGTTCTCCCGGAACCTCCTGCTCCAGGCACTTGTGTCCCTCTTGTCCTTCGGCTTCCTCTGCCTCACCTTCAGTGGAGCCAGGACAGGAGATATAAGAGAGGCCGACCTCATCAAATCAGTCTCCCATCCGATCCCTGACATTGGGACTGTAAGTAAGATAACGGCTAATGATATATGCCATGGTCTCTAGCCCTATTTCTTGTAGAAAGGGGGAAAACATGATTCGGGGGAGGGAAAAAGGGGGGAAGGGAAGGGAAAAGGGGAAGGAGGTAATTAGGAATTTTGGGACTTTAACATGAAACACACCACCGGAATATAATGAATCAATTAATAAATTAAAATAACATTTATTGGATACAATAAAGCATACTAAGCAGTGAACATAAATCACAATAGATACTGTACAAATAGTAATAAGCATGATTGGTAAATCACATAATAAACTACATAATAAGACATAATGGTACCCATGGTATAACATAATACGCATCACTGTATCCAAATTGATATATGTACAAAGTAGAGAACATATAGACATGGTTGTCTAAAATCATGATTAACATGATAATGGTTGGCAACATATAAATTAATTGATTCATGATTCTCAGGGATAAAAATCACATGATATAGTTGCTGTGACATAGCATCAGTAAAAAGCTTGACGCGTTTCGTGGATGTACTTTCACTCATCAGAAGCAAGTATAGCCTGGGTATATCTGTAAATATGTCTTATTATGTAGTTTATTATGTGATTTACCAATCATGCTTATTACTATTTGTACAGTATCTATTGTGATTTATGTTCACTGCTTGGTATGCTCTATTGCAGGGATATGCAATTAGCGGACCCCCAGCTGTTGCAGAACTACAAGTCCCATGAGGCATAGCAAGACTGACAGCCACAAGCATGACACCCAGAGGCAGAGGCATGATGGAACTTGTAGTTTTGCAACAGCTGGAGGTTCGCTAATTGCATATCCCTGCTCTATTGTATCCAATAAATGTTATTTTAATTTATTAATTGATTTATTATATTCCGATGGTGTGTTGCTTGTTTTTTTTTTTTTTCTAAATTTCTTTATTGATTTTCATTACTAATACAATACAAATATGTTTCATCCTTAATATAAATGTTATACATACATTTACCCAACCCATACCCCATACAGTCTCAATACATTCTCCTTATCTAAAACAATTCAGAAAATAGTAAAAGGGTCTCGGCCCCCTCGTTCACCCCAAAGTCCAAACCCCCCCGTTGTCCTCTTGTCTAAAATGTAACCCCCCCCCCCCATTTCTACCTCTGAGAGGTCAGGGATCCCGGGGTTGGAAGTCAACATGAGGAGAGAGAGAAGAAAGGGATGGAAAGAGGAGGAGAAGTGAGAGAGAGAAAAGAGAGAGAAAAAAAGGGGGGGAGGGAGGGGGAGAGAAGATTATTAAGTTATATATTGTGGTGAAACCTAAAGTGCTAAAACAGTGTTCTCCTACGTGCTAAAAGAAGGGGATTTTTTAGTTGTATATTGTGGCAGAGTATAAAATACTAATTAAGTGTTCTCGTACGTGCATAAGGGTTGATCTTAAAAATTAGAAACGACCAACCAAAGAAGAAAACATTTGTGTATACAAATACACAATCCAACATGTGTACACATGGACATACATTCATATATATTGTGATAAAAAAAAAAGAGGGGGGAGGGATTTTTAAATTGTATATTGTGACGGGGACATGTTACTAATTAAGTGTTCTCATACGTGCATAAGGATTGATATTAGAAGATTAGAGACAACCAACCTAAAAAAAAAAAATTGTGTTTAGATACGCAATCCAACATGTGTACACATGAACCTACGTTCATATATCTAGTGAGAAAAAAAATGTTTAAGGTCTAGGTCCTAGATCAAAAATCCAGTTATATTGGTGCATAATCTGATTAGTGATTTCTGTGTTCCCCAAAATAACTTATATTAATATTACCGTATTTGCCGGCGTACAAGACGACTGGGCGTATAAGACGACCCCCTAATTTTCCAGGAAAAATGTTGGTTTTGGGATATACTCGCCATATAAGACTACCCCCTTCATACTAGTCTGACTGGAAGCTGAGGGGTAGCCAGAAATCTCACTGTGCCATTACATTACATGCCCCCACTGTGCCATCACTTGCCCCCACTGTGCCATCACTTGCCCCCACTGTGCCATCACTTGCCTCCACTGTGCCATCACTTGCCCCCACTGTGCCATCACTTGCCCCCACTGTGCCATCACTTTCTCCCCACTGTGCCAACAGTGCCATCACTCACGTTTTGCAGATTCTGACTTCCAGGCCGATGACAGTCTCCGTCTGCTGCGGGCGCCCATGATTTAAAAGCCGCGCCTTCTACTCAGACTGTCCTGTGATAGGCGGAACACAAATTTTCCCAGCAGGGCCTCTGTTCAGTGTTCCACCTATCACGGACGTCCTCTCGTCCGAGGATGAGAAGGCATCCGTGATAGGAAAAACACAGAACAGAGGCGCTGCTGGGAAAATTTATGTTCCGCCTATCACAGGACAGTCTGAGAAGAAGGCGCGGTTTTTGAATAATGGACGCTCGCAGCAGACGGAGACTGTCACTGGCGTATAAGACGACCCCTGACTTTGGATGCATTTTTTTGCATCCAAAAAGTCGTCTTATATGCTGGAAAATATGGTAAGTCTTTATATATATATATATATATATATATATATATATATATATATATATAATTTAGGTGATTTATCCCATTGTTGACCCACCCTCTTTTTGAGCATATTTTAGATAAGAATAATAGGAAGAAAAAAAAGGGGGGGGGGGTAGGATGGTTATATTACACAATTCTCTGTCACCCCCACTCCTCCCCACCCCTCCCCCAAGAGCCCTCCTAATGGTCCATGATATTAGTAAGGGTTTCTGTTCCCTTAAACTCCTTCCAACCTCTCCAAATCTTCTCAAATCCTGGCCTACATTCATTTTGGATTGACAATAGTTCCTCCATAACTGCTATTCTATCAACCTCCCTGATCCATTCACCCATCAAGGAGCATTTACTTTTTTCCAATTCTTTGGTATCACTGCCTTCGCTCCATTCAATAGGTAAGGGATCAGGGACATTCTGTATTTTTTCCTTGATATCCTCGTGTTATGGAACAGGCAGACCCAAGGATCCCATTTCACCTCTATTCCACTTATCTTTTTTATAACACCCAGGACCTCTTTCCAGAATATCTGTATCAGCGGGCACTGCCACCAAATGTGAGCATGGGTTCCCTCCAACCCACATCCATGCCAACATAGAGGAGACGTCCCGCTGTCTATTCTGTGAAGTCTCGGTGGAACAAAATACCACCTAGTCAAGAGCTTATAGTTCATCTCTTTTACTCTAGTGTCTATTGAGGAGGAGTGAACATAGTCCAGGACTTGTCTCTTCTTACCCTCAGGTAGATTTTGTTTTAATTCCAACTCCCAGCCCCCCAACAGTTTCAACGTCTCAGTTTCCCTCAACTGGGTCAGTATACCATATATGTTTGATATCCCTTGTCCCCCCAAACCTCTCCGATGTATAAGCTTTTCTCATAGGTTCTGCTACAGTAGGTGAACCCGATTTTGTGTCAATCTCGCTCTCTTTCTCAGCGAGATTGAGCACCTACGAGCCCCATCGCGGGAGCCAGCGCCGAGCTGGCTTGCCGCGATGGAGACAGAGCCATCATAGAAGCGACGGGAGATCCGACTTGTATTCCCGCCAATTCTACACGTGTGCGGCGTTTGTTATGAATCCTGAGGGGGAAGTCCCTGCCGGATTTTAAATAAAAATCCGGCATGGGTTCCCCCCTCAGGAGCATACCGGGCCCTTAGGTCTGTTATGGGTTGTAAGGAGAGCCCCCCTACGCCGAAAAAAACGGCGTAGGGGGTCCCCCTACAATCCATACCAGACCCGTATCCAAAGCACGCTACCCGGCCAGCCAGGAAGGGAGTGGGGACGAGCGAGCGCCCCCCCTCCTGAGCCGTACCAGGCTGCATGCCCTCAACATGGGGGGGTTGGTGCTCTGGGGCAGGGGGGCGCACTGCGGCCCCCCCACCTCAGAGCACCCTGTCCCCATGTTGATGAGGACAGGGCCCCCTCCCGACAACCCTGGCCGTTGGTTGTCGGGGTATGCGGGCGGGAGGCTTATCGGAATCTGGGAGCCCCCTTTAATAAGGGGGCCCCCAGATACTGGCCCCCCACCCTAAGTGAATGAGTATGGGGTACATCGTACCCCTACCCATTCACCTGCAAGAAAAGTGGTAAAAACACAAATAAACCACACAGGGTATTAAAATATTTTATTAGTCTGCTCCGGAGGCCTCCCCTGTCTTCTTTATTAGCTCTTTTACCAGGGGAAGCTTCTTCTTTGACGTCTTCGGGTTGGTGGGGGCTGCCGTCTGGTTCTCTTCCACCGCCGGGGGGGTCGCTTTTAAAAAAGCCCCCACCCCCCGGCGGGTTTCCTCCGGCGTCTTCGGTGGGGGGGGCTTCTTCTTCCGCTATCCCGACGGGTCTTCTCCGCTATCCGGGGGGTCTTCTCAACTCTCCGGGGATCTCCTTCTATGTTCGCCGCTCTCCGCTGTTGACTCGGCGCACCCCGGTTCTTCGTCTCGCTGTCCGTGGTAGGTATCACATGGGTAGGTACAGAGCATGATGGGACTGTGAGGCCTATATAGGTCCGATGCAAGGCGCGCATCCGTCATTTCAGCGAGAAGGACCGGCGTGTCAACATCGGGAGAAGAAGAGAAGTGAAGAACATGACGTCACAGCACGGAAGAAGAACTCACAGCACGGAAGGAGAAGAAGACGTACAGCACGGAAGAAGACACCGGACAGCGAGACGAAGAACCGGGGTGCGCCGAGTCAACAGCGGAGAGCGGCGAACATAGAAGGAGACCCCCCGGATAGCGGAGAAGACCCGTCGGGATAGCGGAAGAAGAAGCCCCCCCGCCGAAGACGCCGGAGGAAACCCGCCGGGGGGTGGGGGCTTTTTTAAAAGCGACCCCCCCCGGCGGTGGAAGAGAACCAGACGGCGGCCCCCACCAACCCGAAGACGTCAAAGAAGAAGCTCCCCCTGGTAAAAGAGCTAATAAAGAAGACAAGGGGGGCCTCCGGAGCAGACTAATAAAATATTTTAATACCCTGTGTGGTTTATTTGTGTTTTTACCACTTTTCTTGCAGGTGAATGGGTAGGGGTACGATGTACCCCATACTCATTCACTTAGGGTGGGGGGCCGGTATCTGGGGGCCCCCTTATTAAAGGGGGCTCCCAGATTCCGATAAGCCTCCCGCCCGCATACCCCGACAACCAACGGCCAGGGTTGTCGGGAAGGGGCCCTGTCCTCATCAACATGGGGACAGGGTGCTCTGAGGTGGGGGGCCGCAGTGCGCCCCCCTGCCCCAGAGCACCCAACCCCCCCATGTTGAGGGCATGCAGCCTGGTACGGCTCAGGAGGGGGGGGGGCGCTCGCTCGTCCCCACTCCCTTCCTGGCTGGCCGGGTAGCGTGCTTTGGATACGGGTCTGGTATGGATTGTAGGGAGACCCCCTACGCCGTTTTTTTCGGCGTAGGGGGGCTCTCCTTACAACCCATAACAGACCTAAGGGCCCGGTATGCTCCTGAGGGGGGAACCCATGCCGGATTTTTATTTAAAATCCGGCGGGGACTTCCCCCTCAGGATTCATAACAAACGCTGCACACGTGTAGAATTGGCGGGAATCCAAGTCGGATCTCCCGTCGCTTCTATGACGCGCTTGCTGGGATGTGCTGTCACTATTCCAGTGAGTGCGAGATGTCGGCGAGATCTCGGCACCATGTCGCCGAGAATCAGCGCGATGCTGTCGTGCTAAAAACACAATATCACAAACACCTACTGTAATCTAAGGCCCGCAGGGGTTTTCGGTAGAGAATCTACGAAATGCTGGATCTGTCTGTACCTCCAGTCGTCGCCCACAGCAGCACCAAACTTTTCTTGCAGTTCTACCAGAGGACACAGAGTGTCACCTTTCATTATGTCCCCTAATTTTAGTGTATCCGCAGTTGCCCATCTCAGGAACCGGCTGCCCTCCTTACCTGGCGGAAAGTAGTCTGTGCCCGTGAGGGGCAACTGAGGGCTGTTGTAGGGCCACCCTTTAACTTTGCATACTCTGTCCCATATTCTAAAGGTCTCTTTAGTTATTACTGGGATGTCTCCAGAGAGACCCCTATCTTGTTTTGGGATCCATATTCTTTTTCCCAGAGCATTTCCGCTTAGATTCTCCTGTATCCCTACCCATTTTTTTCTTAGTCCTTCTTCCTGCAACCAATCAGTTATCCTCTTTAGGACCGCTGCCTCATAATATCTTTTAAAGTCTGGTAAATATATTCCTCCTTCACTTCTAGGTCTAGACAAGATCTCTGCTGAAATACGAGATTTCTTGTCTTTCCATATAAGTCTCCTTATCATTTTCCCCAATGTTTTAAAAAAAACATCTGGGATTTTAATTGGGAGTACTTGAAATATGTACAAGACTTTAGGCAATATCATCATTTTTTTCTCCCAAACCAGGATATTTTGTCTGTCCTATAACCTTTAAGTTCTAATTTAATTTTATTTTATTTAATAAGGAAATATAATTATCTACATACAGTATAATTTCCTTTCTGATTTTGGCAGAAGTATCCCTAAGTACTTCATAGCCTTCTGTTTTAATGTAAATGGGTAGAGGGCCCCAAGATTCCTGCTTTATTTCTGTCCCATAGATATAATCAGAGTCTCGGTTTTCTCTATATTAATTTTTAAATTTGAGATCTCACCATATTTTTCATATTCCTCCATAATTTTTGGTAATGTCTGTCTTGGGTTAGATACATAAAGCATCATGTCGTCAGCGAACGCAGAGATCTTGTGTTCCCTCCCTTCCACCTTCATCCCTTTTATCTCCTGATTTGATTGGTTTGATCTGATTTGATTGATTTGATCGGATAGTTGCTAATAGAGGTTCTAGTGAGAGAACAAACAGGAGGGGAGAGAGCGGGCAGCCCTGGCGGGTCCCGTTAAAAAGTGGGAGCCTTTCCGACAGGGTGCCATTCACTGAGGGTTTAGAATACAATGATTCTATCCACCTAAGCATTATAGGGCCTAGTCCTATATATCTTAATGTTGCTATCGTAAACTTCCAGTCAAAGTCTATCGAACACTTTTTCGGCGTCAAGAGACATAAACATTACCGGTACTTTATTTTTCTTAGCTTTTTGTATTAGAAAAAGTCCTCTCAGCACATTATCTCGTGTTTCCCTCCCCGGTACAAACCCCGCCTGATCATTGTCTATCATGCCTGCCATCAGAGGTTTTATTCTCTCTGCCAAGATCTTCGCGTATATCTTTATGTCCACGTTGATAAGGGAGATAGGCCTATAACTGGTACAGAGTGTGGGGTCCGTCTCTTCCTCACCTATGAGAGTTATGTGGGCGCCCAAAGCTTCCTCTCGCATTGCCAGGCCTCTCCCAATGGAGTTCATATACTCCTGAAAGTGAGGTATAAGGATTTCTCCATATCTTTTATAATAAAGAGAGGTATACCCATCGGGGCCTGGACTCTTTTATTGTTTGACTAATTTCTTCTCTTGATATTTCTCTCTCCAGATTAATGGCATCTTCTACTAACATTCACAGGGTCGTAGACCCCTCTAGGTATTGTTCTATTTTCCTTCCCCTCCACAGTTTCTGTTGCATCTTGTTCTTTATTTACTTTGTATAAGTTTTGATAATACTCTTGAAGGATTCCTGTTATATCCTTAGTAGAGTGCTTCATTTCTTCGTTCTTATCTTTGATTTTTAGGATATAGTTCTTTGTATTTTTAGGTTTAATTGTCCTTGCTAGGAGTTTTCCCGGTTTATTCCCCATGGCATAAAACCTCTTACTCGCATTATCAAATATCCACTTAGTTTCCTGTTCCAGTAGTTCCCGGAACATTTCCCTCCTCCTGGTTAGCAGGGTCAGAGTCTGCTCTTCCTGGCTATCTTTATGCTTCTGTTCAAGGGCCTGTATTTCTTCTAACAAGGTTAGTTTCTGGCCCTGCCTGATTTTATTCCTCTTTGCCTTTTCTACTATCATCCTCCCTCTCATTTATGCTTTGTGAGTTTCCCATAAGACCGATAGAGCCACATTTTCCTTTTTACTTTTCCTTTAAAAAGAAAAGACACATATCCTTCTCCATTTCACCAGCTATCTTAGTGTCCCTTAAGAGGGATTCGTCCATTCTCCAAACTCTCTGGCCAAGAGGGATCTCCCCTACGTCCAGTATCATCTCCACCGGAGCATGGTCAGAGAGTGTTATTGATTTTATTTCTATCCCTCTCAGACCCTCCAACAGCTGATGATCCAGGAGGATATGGTCTATTCTAGAATAGGATCTATGTACAGATGAATAGTATGAGAAGTCCTTCCCTTTTGGGTGTAATATTCTCCAGGCCTCTACCAGTTGTATTTGATGTAATTTATGTTTTTTTTTTTTTTTTTCAAAATATGTTTATTGAGTTTCATAAAAATAGAAATCAATGCAAATGACAAGCAAATAACAAGTTGCAAGTGCACATGGTACTGAAACTGTATACATATAACCTAGACAGTCCATCTGAGTGGACAGATGGGCAAGAAAACAGCAAAAGGTAACAAAGGCCAGTATACAGCGGTACAAATCCCCTAAAGGTTTGGGAACAGGTTGGATCTGGACATAGCTGAGGGAGAGGGGAGCCTATGCTCAACTGGTGGATATCAAACAGGTATGGTTGACTGGAATCGGATGGCACTCGGCCTGACGGGGAGGGAAGGGGGGAGACAGAAAGAGGGTGGGGGGGGGGGGAGAGGGGGGCGCTTCAAGACAATAGAGACAAAAGGGGCCTGTAGAGGCCTTGCACAAAGTTACGGGGGGGGGGGGAGAGGGCGGTACATGAGTGCTTATGTTGAGAGTCTATCCGTAGCAATAGCAGGGGGGTCTGAGGGGGGGTCTCCTCCATTGAGTGAAGTCGGCCTGGACTTTGCGAATGAGAATGTGAATTGTTCGAAGGTGTCCAAGTCGGCTTGAGATAGGCTCAATAACATAACGGGTTTCCAAATGGATAAAAAGCGAGCTTTCGCAGTGGCCTGATGAAAGTCTGTGGTGGCCCGTTCCTTATAAAGGAGGAGGAGAATGTCTCGTTTGATCTGAGGAACAGACGGGGGGTTAGGAGAGATCCAGTTTCTCAAAATGGCTCTTCGTGCAACAAGGAGACAGAGTAAGGGCCATTCTTTGGATATCCGTGCGGGGGACGTGGAGGTGGTGGGGAGAGGGTCGATGTGCCGTGACCATTGTAGCAACAGAGGGTCCCAGTAGCCGAAAATGAGGAGAAAGGGGTCCTTAGGCAACTTCAGCAGGGTGACTTCGAAAATGTATGCCAGTACTTGATCCCAAAAGGTGGAGATGAAAGAGCATGACCAGAAACGATGCGTCAGGGAAGGTCGTGGGTGAAGACATAACGGGCAGTCGGAAGACCCTGGCGCCTGTGCGGAGCGTAAAAAAGGGGATGTGAGCCCGATGAAGTATCTTGAGCTGGGTTTCCTTCCAAATTTCGTTGGTAATCAGTTTTTGTACGGCATTGTATCCTTGTAGGAGTTTATGTACCAGGTCATCATCCTGGAAGTCCTTGCCCCAGTTAGCCACTGAGGAAGAGGACAAGGAAGGGGAGGTCTTGAGTAGCAAAGGTTTGTATATGTCTGAGATCTTGTACGTGCCTTCCAAGAGCAGCCGATCGGTGAAGTTAGGGGAGAATCTTTTACTACCCTCATTGCAGATGGTTCGAAAAAAGTTGGCGCATTGCCAGAAATGAAAGACGTGGGATTGTGGTAGAACGAAGAGTTTGGCTACTGTATCAAAAGTCAAAGTGCGGCCAATTGTAGAGTCACACAAAGAAGTGAAGAGTGTGAGCTCCTTCTCTTTCCAGACTTTGAAGGGTTCGTGTTGCAGGCCTGGGGTAAAACTGGGGTTGCCTTGGATCGGGAGGTGTCTTGATATGAATGGGGAGAGTCCAAGACTTTTTCTGCTTTCCCTCCAGGCGATGACAGTGTCCCTGAGCAGTAAGTTGTGTTGAAGTGCGGGGGTGATCGATTTCCACTTGCAGTGGAGGAGAGCCGCCAGGGAAAAGGGGTGTACCATGGCCGATTTAAGGGAGTAGTTCGAGTATCGTGAGGATTGTGTTAACCAGTCCAGACCAAACCTTAATAAACAGGCTAAATTGTAGAGTCTGATATGCGGGAGACTAACACTCCCCTCGCCTCTGGGAAGACACATCTTTTTCAGGGCTATACGTGGTCTCTTGCCGTGCCAGATAAATTTGGAAATAGCCAATTCAAGCGTTTTGACATCCTTGTGTCGAAGGAGTAAAGGAATAGTCTGCATAGGGTATAGTAATCTGGCAAAACTGACCATTTTGACCAGGTGGCATCTTCCCAAAAGCGAGAGAGGCAGATCCAACCAGTTCTCCAGCTCTCGAGAGATCTTTTGTATCAATGGGGGATAGTTCAGATGGTACAGTGAGGATGGCAGTTTACCAATCTTAATGCCAAAGTAAGTGATGTGGGAAGTGGCAACTGAAAATATGGAGCGAGATGGCCAGGTGGGGGATGACGAAGGGCCCAGGGGGAGGATCTCACTTTTGCTATAGTTAATCCGAAGTCCGGAGCAGGCGCGGAAAGTATCGAAAACGTTCTTGACGGTCAGTATATCTAATGAGGGATTCGACGTAAAAATGAGGACGTCGTCAGCGAAAAGCGAGGAGCGGAGTTCGTGAACACCTGCCCTGATGCCGTGTAACGGGGCTACCTGATTGAGATGTCTGGATAGTGGTTCTAAGGCTATGTTGAAAAGGAGTGGGGAGAGGGGGCAGCCTTGACGGGTCCCCTTGTGGAGGCGAAATTCCTCCGAGAGGAGCCCCGCTGCAACTAGTTTCGCTGAGGGAGAGGTGTACATGGCATTGATAAGGTGGCAGAAGGGTCCGGAGAAGCCCATTTTGGCCATTGCAAGAGAGAGCCATTCGAAGCTGACATTATCAAATGCCTTCTCCGCATCTAAAGTGATTATGGCAAAGTCACCCTCGGGGTGTTGTTTGGTGTGCTCTAGGGCTAGCATCACTTTTTGTATGTTAAGAGTGGCCGTTCTACCTTTCACAGAGCCCGATTGTGCTGGATGGATGAGGGAAGGGATGACGTCAGAAAGCCTATTTGCTACGATTTTGGAGAGGATTTTGACATCTAGGTTTAACAGAGATATTGGTCTATAGGAGCCGGGTTCTAGGGGGTCTTTTCCCTTTTTGGACAGTAGTTTGATGATGGCCTGGTTGCCCGAGGGAAGGTATGATCCACCGGACCATACGTCTGCGTAAACCGTGTGGAGAGTGGGTTCTAAAATGTTTTTCAGTGTCTTGTAGAATTCTCCCGTGAAGCCGTCAGGGCCCGGGGCCTTAGAAGGGGCCAGTTTTCGGATGGTGTTCAATATTTCTGCAAGGGATATGGGGGCGTTTAGGGATTCTAGTTGGGAAGGAGAGATTTTAGGCATATCTAGGCGATCTAGAAAGGCATCAGCCGTTTGTTTATGGATGGGGTCGGGGGCGTATAGGGCCGAATAATACTGGAGCATCGTCTCATTAATCGTTGGGGGGGTGGTGTGTACGTTGCCGTTAGAGTCCCTCAGGGAGGTAATATGAGTGGGTCTGAAGGTACCTTTACATAGCCTGGCTAGTAGTTTGCCTGATTTATTGCCAAATCTATGAAGGGTGGCATCTAAGTTAGCTTTTTTGACCGTCTCTAATGTGTCTGCCCAGGTGTCGAAGGAGTTCTTGGCGGCATGCCATTCGTTCCTGTTCTGTGGGGAATCGGAGGAGTAGAGGGCCCTTTGTGCCCGGTGTAGCCGAGCACTTGCTAGTTTGTATTTGGACATAGTGTTCTTTTTGAAGGAGGCAGCATAGGAGATGATCCGTCCCCTGAGGAACGCTTTGCCAGCATCCCAGAAGAGGTTCGGGGCATTAATATGAGGGGCATTGGCCGTGGAGTATTCCAGCCATTCCCTCCCTATGTAGTGTTGGAAATCGGCATGTTTATGAAGGTATGAGGGAAAACGCCAGAGCCTAGGGTTTGGAGGGAGGTCAAGGTTGTCAAGAGAGATGGAGACATGGTCAGAGGCATGGTCAGAGACAGCAATATCGAGGATATCGGAGGCCGAGACCATAGGGATTAGATCATCAGAGCCAAAGAAATAGTCTATCCTGGTAAACACAGAGTGGGGATTGGAGTAGAAGGTAAATTCTCTATCTGCGGGGTGTGCTAGCCGCTAGAGGTCACTAAGGTGGAGGGAGTCCATAGTGGACGCAAAAAGTGAGGGGCGATTCGGGTCTGGGCAGGGATGTAGGTGCTTCGGGGAGGACCTGTCATCGACCTGGTGGAGGGTGTCATTAAAGTCACCGCCGATCAGGTGAGGAAGGTGGGTGTTTTGGAGGAGCCATGCAGAGAGGTCGCTGTAGAAGAACTTGCCGGGGCTGTTGGGGGCATACACATTGGTGATGACCATCTCCTTAGAGCCTAGTCTGACCTGGGCTGATAGAAGTCTACCCTGGGAGTCTGAGTTCACCGCGAGAACCGTGCATGGGAGATTTTTGTGTATCAGTATGAGTACGCCCGCTTTCCGGCTTACGGCTTCAGAGCCTATGACCGTTCCTACCCATAGTTTTTGCATGCGGGAGAAATTAGACGCGGCGAGATGGGTCTCCTGCAATAGTGCGATGTCTGTCTTGAGCCTTTTCAGGTGTCTGAGGATCTTTATCCTCTTATTAGGGGACCTAAGTCCCTTCACATTCCAGGAGATTATTTTCATGGTGGGGGGCCTATGGGGGGAGATTTGAGCATCAGGCCAAGGAGCAAATCGAGGAATATGGGGTCAAGGGGGGTCGCTACGGTAAGGGGTGAGGCGTACCGAGCCTCGCGGGGGGAGGTGGTATGTAGGGCGGGTGTATGTGCATGCGCCGGATGGGGGGGAGACATGAGGGTGTAGGAGTTGTGAGAGAGGAAGGAGGGGGGGCCTGGAACATAGGCAACAAAACCAGTAACAACATCTGTAGGAACTTCACTTTTTTCCGCATGGATTCGCCGTACGAAACCAGCCCCCATGTCACGAGCCTGACGACATGTTGCCCGGGAGCCCAGAACTAAATGCCGGGTCCAGATGACATGTAGCCAGACACCGAGACGGGGATAAGTAGATAGGGTTTACGTACAGTGGAGCCAGACAGCACATTTCGTCAGTCAATACATAACAGAGCAGTGCAATTTTGAATCTGCGGGGGGACAACAAGTAGTGCGATGCATAGCAGTCATAACAATCAAAAGCAATCGATAATACTAGCGGAAAAGGAAAAGAAAACAGCTGGAGCATCATATAGTGCCATCTGTCAAGGGCGTAGCATGGAGCCTTAAAGGAGTAAATCTACCTGTCCTCACAGTAGGGCATCAGGGGTCCTCTCATCGTGGGGAGGAACTCGGCGAAAGGGCCAACAGTCAGAGGGATCAGGACCTAGCCACACGGGGTATGGTGCGGATTGTGCCCCTAGGTGAGGGGGTCAGACAGAAGGAGAATGGGACAAACCGTTGATCAGTTTTCATGAGGAGTGTCGAGGAAATTCCTGGGCCGATGCCCTGAAGCGTTTGGGAGAGTCTTTACGGGGGCTCCTCTGATCCAGGGGCCTGTTGAGAGGGGTAGCCTTGGAGGGTGTATGTGGGTGCGGGTCCGCAAGGCGTGACCGTACAAAAGCTTCCGCTTCAGCGGGGTCTTGGAAGGTCAGTTGATCTCCATTAGGTGCTTTGAGGCGGAGGATAGCCGGGAAGGCCAGGGAAAATTTAATCTGCTGCTTAAAGAGTTCCGAACACACCTGCTGGAAGGCCTTCCTTTTTTTTGATACCTCTATTGAGCAATCTGCTAAAACCAGCACTTTTACGCCGTCGATTTGTAGTTGGTGGGCTTGCCGGAATGTTTGCAGGATAAGGGACTTGTCTGCATAGTTGAGATATTTAGCGATAATAGGCCGTGGGGATTTGCGGTCCGAGTTGAAGGCCCCCATGCGGTGTGCTCTTTCCACCATGCAAGGGCCTGTGAGGCCTAGTGCTTCTGGGACGCGACGGGAGCAGAACTCAGACAGGGCGGATGATTGGAGTGATTCCGGTACCCCCACAAAGCGGAGATTGCTTCTCCTGGACCTATTTTCTAAATCGTCTAATTTCTGTAAGACGTATTGGTTAGTTTTATCCTGGGCATGTTCTATGGCCTGCGCTTGGTAAAGCTCGTCCTCTGCGTTGGAGAGACGGTGTTCAATATCATTAAGCCGTTTACCGTGTTCCCCAATCTGGGCCTTAATTTGCGCCATGCCTGCATTTACGGCCTTCTCCACTGATGCCGCAATCATGGGGGATAATAACGCCGCCACGGCCTGGGCAATGCGTTCGGTGGTGTTGTCCCCCATCTGCTGGGGTTGAGGTGTGTGTAGAGGTGGAGGGGGGGAGGTGCTGTCGCTTACCTCCATGTCCGCCTGTGTCGCCGTAAGCCGCGGAGCGGAGTAGGCCGCGACCGGGGCCTCGATTTGGGAGAGCGCCGCCGGAGGTGAAGCCGCCTGGGCCGTGGTCGTTCGGGCGCCCGATTTCTCCACGAATCGGTCCATGGGTGTCGGATGGCTCGTCCAGGTGAGTGGTGGGCTTAGTGGGGCTCTCTGGCAGGTTTAAATGCCGATTTGTGGCTCGTGCTGCGGGAGCTGAGGAGAAGCGCTGCTAGTCCATGCGGCGCCGGAACCGGAAGTCCGTAATTTATGTTTAATTACGCGCAGATATTTGCCCTCTGACCTTAACGATACCGGTTGAGTGTCCATTACTGGGTCAAAGACAAAGTTAAGGTCTCCAGCCAATACCACCCTGCCCTCTCTGAAACCCTCTAGTCTGTTTAGAATTTTCCTCAGGTACCTGACAGGGCGGGTATTGGGGCAGTAAACATTCGCCAGTGTGTACTTCATATTAAATAAGGACCCTTTGATAAAAATGTATCTTCCGTCGGGTTCAAACTCCACTGCATCCAACATAAACCGTGTATTCTTGTCAAAACCTATCGCAGTACCCTTTGATCTTTTATTTGGAGAATAACTATGAAACCATATAAGAAAATCCCTTGAGTACAGTCTCGCCCTAGATGACTCCTTTAAGTGAGTTTCTTGGAGAAACACTATATTGGCCGACAGACTCCTCATCTCCTGCAAGATCTGGTATCGCTTATTGGGGCTATTAAGTCCTCGTACATTATACATGGTTATTTTTAAGCTAGACATGTTCTTTTGATTTCTCTATCTTCTGTCCTGCACAACACAGTATTCCCAAGAGACAGCAAGAGGGGGGTGATCCCAAGCGGATTCCTTCCCCCAGGGACAACCCCCTTCCGCTGACCTCATATCTCCCTACAAAACACACTATATCCGCATTTGAAGAAAGAAATTCAAGGTTTACCATCAGGCAGAGAACCTCAAAACCAATTTTCAAAACCGTCTGTTCAGAATAAGTTGAGACCGCTCCCATACTGGAGGTCTTTTTTCCCAGTTGTCTACTTGAACCATTTGCAAATTCAGTTTATTACAGAACTCCCTTACATCTTCTGGAAATCGAACATACGCAGATACTCCTTGATGCTTCACTGACAGGCACGCTGGGAATCTTTCTTTTGCTTGTAGAACACTTATCAGAGGTTTCAGGGCCCTTTTACGAGCCAATGTCTCTGGAGACAGATCAGAAAAAATCATGATTTTAATGCCCTTATATTCCATAGGAGTAAAGTTTCTTTTGCTTTGGGAAACCAGCTCCTTTTGAACATAGTCCTGAAATCTTACTATTGTGTCCCGTGGCACATCCCTCTGGACACTATAGGACCTCTGCATTCTATGGACTCTTTCAAAATGCATTGGGAAGTTAGATCCCATTTTAAAGTAAGATTGAATAGCTCCCGCAGCAAGTCTCTAAGATCTTTATCTTTAACCTCTTCAGGGAGACCTTTTTTCCGGAGGTTCTTCCTTCTGCTACGGTTTTCTTGATCCTCAAGTTTATAGCAGGCGTTTCTTATTTCGATCCAATCCATATCTGCTCTTTCTCTTAATTCTGAAATTGCGCTTCTGTGTTCTTCTAATTGTTCTTCAATCCCATCAATTCTTTGTAGGGCACTCTGTATGTCTTTTCTAGTTTCTTCCATTTCACCTTTAATGGTTCGCTCCAGGCGACATATCATATCAATCATATCCGCCATATCTTGTTTTGTAGGGGTAGTTGTAGATCATCCAGGGGTATTGCCCTCTGTTGTTGTCTCTCAGGGGTATCCAAACCTTTTTCTTTACTTTTTGCTTCTGGTGTTTGGCCTTTAGTGGTTTTACCTTTGTCTTTCCCTGGGGTATCCCCAGCAATATTTTTACCATCCTTCTCAACCGTATCCCTGGGCATATTTAGGGAAGATTTCTCCTTTATCGGTGTAGATGGGGCTGAGTCCAAACCTGTCTTACTGGGACTCCCCCCCCCCCCCGATTGGGCCTCCCCATCTGTGATCAGATAGGATTTTATTGTTTTTTTACTTGATGCCTCCCCCTGATTTACTTTAGGGGCTTTTTTTTACAATTTTTCCCTGGTTATCTAGAATAGTCAAGAGCCCTTCCCCAAGCGGGGAAAAAAAACAGGGGGGGAGGGGATAGGAATACACTTAACAGTTTCTATAGTCCTTCTCTTCTGAAGTGTCTCCAAGACTTCTACATGTCACTAGCTGGATAACTGGCGGCTCTCCAGAGAAGTAAAAAAATTAAAAATGTAAAACACAAGAGAAAATGGGGGTAGAATACAGCTATACCCTCAAATCCATTGACCCATAACTCCCCCAAAGTTTCATCAACCCTTAATTATTTATCTATACAGTCCAAATCCCCCCAAAAAAACAGTCCAACCTTTGTTTAAGCTTGAAGAAAAAGGTAGGACACACTATGGCCCGGATTTACATACATCGGCGCATATTATGCGCCGGGCGCAAATACGTTTGTGAATCGCCGTATTTCCCTAATTTGCATATTTGAATCGAAAATCAATGGGAGCGCAACATGCGTCCAGCGTAAATATGCGCCCACGATACACCGCGTAGGCAAGTTACGTCGGTCGGATGAAGCCTATTTTTAGGCGTATCTTAGTTTGTGGGTCGGCGCATAGATACGACGGCGCACATTTGTACTTACGACTGCGTATCTTGAGATACGTCGGCGCAAGTGCTTTGTGAATCCAGGCCAATCTTTCCAGCAAGCTTTATGCCTACCGGTACTTTCAAAAATATTTCCTGGTTCTATTGATGGCTGACGGTTAAAACTAGGCATGTGCATTTAGTTTCGTTCCAAATCGAAATTCGGACAAATTTTTCATTATTCGGACATTCGGATGCATACGAATTCCTGAATTGCAATATTAATGAATTTACCGAATCCGAACGAACGTTTTCGATTCCAAATCGAAAACCTGCGGCCGAAATTCGATCGGAATTCAAAAAAAAAAAAAAAATTCGAATCGAATTCGAAAATAAATTCTATTCGAAAAGAGACTATTTGTTTTCGAATCCGGTCGAAATATTTTCGAATTTGACCGGATTTTTCAAAATTCGGTCGAAAACGAACGAATTCCGAAAACGGTCGAAATATTTTTGAATTCGACCGGATTTTTCGAAATTCTGTCGAAAACGAACGAATTCCGAAAACGAATTTAACACATGTAACGAATCTAACCTAACGAAATTAATTAAATAACGAATTAAAACGAAACGAAACAAAACAATTTTTTCCCTTTTGCACATGCCTAGTTAAAACTGGACGTCACTGATGGGTCAGGTCAGGTCCTTAATTATTAGGCCACAGAATTTTTATTGTGCTCCTTCTTGTCCTTAGAGATCATTTATCTCAGACCTTCTTGGCCCTCTGGCCCTCTGGTGAACCAGGAAATTATAGTCTATCCGTTTTAGTAAGGTATATATAATGAGGTATATAGTGAAGTATAATAAAACCCGGCAGGGTACAGCACGCTGCAGAGGGTGGGTAAAAAATATGTTTCTGGTGCAATTTTGCACCTCATATACAGTCCTTCCCACCTTTAGGTATACTTGGTCTCAAAAGAGAAAAGAGGGAGGCCTCCTCAGTCCTTCATTCAGCCCCTAGGGGCTCCTTAACTTTTAAATGTAGAGAAAAAATCTGACCCACCTGCCTCTTGCAGCCTGCTGTCTGCTTGTAGATTCTCCAGACCCGACCTTTCAGCTCGATCCAACGGCCCCCACCATCAGGTTAGGAGATGCAATTCCTTTTTGCACCGTGATTCCTTCCGACCCTTCCCGAGCAAGGAGGACACAGGGGGGAGGGGGGGACAGCTGTTACGGAATGCTCCCCCACAGTTTCAAAGAGGCCACCTCCGATCACAAGCGCGAGCGCTGCCTCTCCTCACAACCTCCGCTCTCTGCTCCAGACCACTCAACCCCCCTGCCGCCCTCCGGCTCTGCTTTGCTGCGAGTGCTGCGAGTACCTCACTCGGTCGCTCGGTCTCCCAACCTCTTCGATCCCGACACGCTCCTCAAGTCTGACCGATGCGCACGTGTCAGTTAGCCGTGCAGCGTGGACCGCCCACCGATCAATCCTCTGCTCTCAGTCCTCTACTCACAGGACCCACAGACATCCGCTTTTCCGCCTTTCACGTCGGTGGCCCAGCGCCAGTTTCAACTGTTTGTCGATGCCGTTATACCCCCTCTCTCATTCAGCTTTTAGACATCCTTCCTCCTCCTTCTTGTAGGATCACCTGGAGAGGTTCATGGAGCACGGAGCTGACACAGCACTACACCGCCATGTTGCTAGCTCCGCCCCCCTCGTGTGTTGCTTGTTAAAGTCCCAAAATTCCTATTCCCCTCCTTCCCCTTTTCCCTCCCCTTCCCCCCTTTTTCCCTCCCCCAATTCATGTTTTCCCTCTTTCTACAAGCAATAGGGCTAGAGACCATGGCATATATAATTAGCCGTTATCTCACTTACAGTCCCAAGGTTACTTTGTTTTTACGCTATTACACGTCCTACCCTCTTCCCTCCCCGTTTTCCTTCCCCTCCCTCCTATATACAACTATCAGGGATGGAGACAGTGGCCTATTAGTAGCCACTGCCTCATTGAAAGTTCCATTATATATTTTTCTTTTCAAATGCTGTTTAAGGGATGGAAACACATACACCCTTCTATTTATGCACAGTGTTATTATCTGTGACATTCATCATCTGCCCTATGGACTACTATCATGCTTTTGAGTTAGCCCACTCCATCGAGTTATGCACGGTTTTCTGTGGTTCATCCATTCATCCCCGGGAGCTGCGACACGCACCGGGTCCTCCCCCTTCTCCCCTGAATACTCTTTTTGACATGGGAGTACGGGCTGGTACTCTCTGCGGGTCGACCCCACGCCTACGCGCCGAGTGACGCCACTATTGACGCCACGTACTGGCGTTTGCTGCAGACCATCAGCGTGCATTACGAGGGGGGGTCAAGCGCCTATTTGAGAGCGTCATCCGCTCTGATGTGGGCGCCTTTTCTCCTAAGCACGCAGCGTGGCGTTGGTGTTGGTCTGCGGTGCACCTACAGGCTTCCACTATTGTACTGTTATGGACTATTCACCATGCCTATTTATTGGGCTCCTGTTGACCATTTCACACCTGATTGGACCATGCTGTCCATATACTGTTCCAGGTAACTTTAGGTTATTTGTTTTTCACATGGCCCTTCCTGAGTCACTTATCTTGGTGTTATCTTCACTCTCTTCACTCTTCACTTGTGCTTCCCTTATGGATTACCATTCCCTTGGATCTGGCCACCTTTTTCTCTACTTTCTAGCTTATGCTAGTCACCCCAATGACACTGATTGTTTTCTATTATGTTCACAGGAACCTTATGGGTTTTCATCTTACACTTCCTACAGCTACGTTTGTTGATTGGGGATTTAATTCTTACCAAATGTCCATTGACTAGTGGTCCTTGCCGTGCTGCTGCCGCAGTTGCCAGCACCTCAGCTCCCCCCGGGGATTTTGTTCTCCACAGTGCTCCCAGATGCCAACATCGCTAGTTACCATTTACGTTTTCGAATTTTAATCTACCCATAGGTTGAATTACTCTCGTCCTCTGCAAACGGATAAGTACCATTACTACGTTGCATTTACTGCTTTAGAATTACCCGGTTCACATATAGGCCCAGATTCACCGTGCGCGGGCGCACATTACGCCGCCGTATCGCAAATCAATGTACACCGACGCAGCGCAGAGAGGCAAGCATGGAATTCAGGAAGCCAGTGCTCCCAACGCTGCGTCGGCGTGGCGTAGATTTCGAAGGCGCAGGCCGGCGTAGGTGGAAGTGGGTGTGACCCCATGCAAATGATGGTCTGAGCGTGGTGCAGTGATTTACGCCCGTATCATGAACGGCGCATGCGCCGTGACGTGGACGCATTTTCAGCACCCCTCTGCGCATGCTCACAACTAAGATACGCCGGCCCACCGGCTTACGCTGAGAGCATAAGTACGCCCAGCCATACGCCCGTCCAGCGCAAAAGTACACCAGCTTGTCTTCTGCTTGGTGCACAGTACTTTTGTTGTCTGAGCTATGTCAGATAGTGAGGTGGACAAGAAGAGGAGAAAAACATTTTTTCAGTGGAAGAGAGGGCGATCCTGACCTCGGCAATCGCCAAATATGATGCCTACCTCCATGTCGCACAGAGTGCCAGGACCAGCAGGGACAGGAAGCAGGAGATCTTCCAGAAGATCACCCTGGAGATCAATGCCCTTGGGCATGAAAACCAGACCTGCAAAGACATCCAGAAAAAAATTTATGACATGAGACGGCGGGTCAGGGAGAAGCTGGCCAAGATGAGAAGGCACCTCAGGGGCACGGGAGGCGGACCAGCTTCTTCTCTCAAGTTGACACCTGAGGAGGAGGTGATAGCCAGCTGTCTGGAGCAGGAGCAGGTGGAGAGCCTGGAGGGCTTTGACTCCAGTGACCAGGACTTGAGGAGAGGTAAGTGTGTTTTATCCCCCATCCGGTGTGTAGCATGTGAGGGGGTGCAAGGCAACATGTGACAAGTGTGTGGGTCCACCAACATGTGAATGATTTGTGTCATCCACAGATGTGCTGGAGGGAGCTGGGCCATCTTCTGCCCCTGGACGACCCACGCCATCCCCGGAACATCAGCCTCAGCCTGACCCCCTGGGAAGCCAGGAAAGATCGGTGGAGGGGAGTGCCCACACCTCTGCTCTAGAGGTAGTTCTTGAGGAGCAGGTGGATCTCCACCAGGAGGAATGCCTCTACCTTGAGGAGGCTTCCATCTTCCCCGGACCCTCTGACACCTCCACGCCCATCAGGGGAACCCT
Organism: Rana temporaria; assembly: GCF_905171775.1. Taxonomy (NCBI): domain Eukaryota; kingdom Metazoa; phylum Chordata; class Amphibia; order Anura; family Ranidae; genus Rana; species Rana temporaria. Next base: position 341,051,762 of record NC_053490.1, read on the forward strand.
CTCAAGGGCTACCCCATCCAGGGGAACGCACTCCAGGGCTACCCCATCCAGACGGACACAAGACCCTCCATCTCCACGGAAGGCTCTAAAGGAAGACCAGGGGTGTAGCCGGATCCCTACAATAAGGGCTGAAGAGGGAGCAGGCATGGCAGACACGGCACATGGGCGATATTGCATGTGACCTCCACCGTGTCGCTGACAGCCTGGCCTCATTTGTTGGGTCCTCTGCCAAGACCCAGGCTGCGTGCACAGTGGCTGTGCAGGGCACCACAGCCGCTATGCAGCAGTGCCTCAGCCAACAGGCTGAGCATACCAGCTCCATAACCGACAGTCTGCAGGAGATAAATGCAAACTGTGCAGCCATGGCCACATGCCTATGTGACCAATCTGAAACCCTTAATGCCATGCGTCACAACATGTTAGCAGGGGCTCCCTCCACATCTGAGGACCAGGCATCTGATGTCCAGGCTAGCCTGGATCGGAACACCATGGCTATGGGGGAGCTGCAGGCCACAGCAGCAGGCATTGTGGCGGAGGTGAAGAGCCTGGGGGAGGTTGTGCAGGCCAACACTGCCGCCATCCAGATGGAGGGTCGCCAGAACAGGCGCCTCCAGCGGCAGAACAACGCCCGGCAGTGCCAGTTGCAGGCCGACACCAACAGCGTGCTGACACACATTGCACTTGCCTTAAAAGGGATGCAGGCATCATCCGCCACAACCTCCAGGAGTGTCAGCCCAGGTGATGCCCCACCCCTCCACCCGAGTCGTCAACACGACAGCTCTGGAGCCGAAGCCTTGGCACGAGGCGTGGCCCGCAAGAGGGCAAATGACTGTCCTCTGAACGTTTACAGCTCAGAGTATGAGCTTTATATATATATTTTTTGGACGTGCACAGATGTATGTGCCGTCTTCCTGTAAGGGCATGATCCCTATATTTTTTTTATTGTCACTGAACACGGTGAGGAGTGCAGAAGTGGTGCCTGGACACCAGTTTGCAGGGGCAGGGTTTGCCCGGTCCTCCTACAGTGTGACTGGTGTGTGAGCGTGTGTATGTGTGTGTGTGACATTCCTGCCAGCAAGTGTCACCTTGGATCGTCAGGGAGAGGTTATCCCCACGACCGTGTGAATGTGGTATGAATGGACAGCAACATCATTGGGGCCTTGGCGTGGCATTTCTGCTCCCAAGTCCCGCACGGTGGACTTGTGCTAAACCAATGTGAGGTGGATGTGGTGTGTGAGCTAGGGACCACAGTGGTGTGCATGCGTGCATTGTCCGTGTGCCATGATAAATGTGTGTGTTTAACCACTTCCTGCCCGGCCTATGGCCGATTTACGTCCGGGAAGTGGTTACACAATCCTGACAGGACGTCCATGGATGTCCTGCAGGATTTCATGCCGCGCACGTCCGTGGGGGCGCGCAGCGCGGCGATCGGTGATGCGGGGTGTCAGTCTGACACCCTGCATCTCCGATCTCGGTAAAGAGTCTCTCACGGAGACTCTTTACCACGTGATAAGCCGTGTCGAATCACGGCTGATCACAATGTAAACAGGAAGAGCCGTTGATGGCTCTTCCTCACTCGCGTCTGACAGACGCGAGTAGAGGAGAGCCGATCGGCGGCTCTCCTGACAGGGGGGGTTCGCGCTGATTGTTTATGAGCGCAGCCCCCCCTCGGATCGCCACATGGACCACCAGGAAAGCCCACCCTGGACCACCAGGGTGGGCCAAAAAAAAAAAGATGCCAATCAGTGCCCACAAATGGGCACTGACTGGCAATATGAGTAAATCAGTGCTGCCACCCCAGTGTCCATCAGTGCCACTCCAGTGTCCATCAGTGCCACCCCACAGTGTCCATCAGTGCCACCCCACAGTGCCCATCCATGCCCAGGGCCCACCTATCAGTGCCCATCTGTGCCACCCATAAGTATCCATCAGTGCCACCCATAAGTGCCGCCCATGAGTGCCCATCTGTGCCGCCTATGAGTGCCCAGTGCCGCCTATGTGTGCCCATCAGTGCCGCCAATGTGTGCCCATCAGTGCTGCCTATGTGTGCCCATCAGTGCTGCCTATGTGTGCCCATGTGTGCCCATCAGTGCTGCCTATGTGTGCCCATCAGTGCTGCCTATGTGTGCCCATCAGTGCCGTATACCACCAATCAGTGCCACCTCATCTGTGCCCATCAGTACCACCTCATCGATGTCCATCAGTGCCATCTCATCTGTGCCCATCAGTGCCGCCATATCAGTGCCCGTATTTGAAAGAGAAAACTTACTTATTTACAAAAAAATTAACAGAAAAAAATAAAAACGTATTTTTTTAAAAATTTTCAGTCTTTTTTTAGTTGTTGCGCAAAAAAAAAAAAATCACAGAGGTGATCAAATACCACCAAAAGAAAGCTCTATTGGTGGGAAAAAAAGGACGACAATTTTGTTTGGGAGCCACGTCGCACGACCGCGCAATTGCCATTCAAAGTGCGACAGTGGTGAAAGCTGAAAATTGGCTTGGGCGGGAAGGTGCGTAAGTGCCTGGTATGGAAGTGGTTAACGTGCAAAGATGTGTTCCACGAGGCAACTCCTGACTGCTGTTCCCTCAGCAGATGGGGTAGCCTCGGGCAGGGGGGGACTGTGTGGTTCGGGGGTCAGGTCATCACATATGTCAATTTCCAGGCCCTTTCTCATGGCGTAGTTGTGCAGCACGCAACATGCACTGATGATCTGGCACACAAAGTTTGGGGAATACAACAGGGTCCCCCCGGACTTATCCAGGCATCGGAAACGGGACTTCAGGATGCCAAATGTGCGCTCCACCACTGCACGGGTGCGTATGTGTGCAGCATTGTATCTTCTCTTGCCTCTGGTTTGGGGATTCCGGTATGGAGTCAGGAGATGGGGCCCAAGTGCATATGCCAAGTCACCTGGAAGGGAAAAGACAGGAGGATGTTAGTCGTGCATGTGCCCCTCGTGATGTCTGCATCATGGGGTCGGACAGTCATGCCTGACACCCATGTCACTCACCAACCAGCCAGCTGTCCCTGTACACGTTCTGTTCGAATTCTGTTGGGATGTTGCTTTGACGGTATATGTAGCTGTCGTGGCTGGATGGAATGCCACTGCTTACGATTGTGGTATATGTGCTCTGTGGCACGGGGGAACGTAGTGCCACATGTGTGCAATCAATGGCCCCGACGGTGCGTGGGAACCCGGCAATTCTGTAGAAATCCTGCATTGCCTTCTGCCGCAGGTGCTCATGGGTGGGTTTGATGATGTGGTGGGACATGCGTGTGGGGATTGCGGGGACAACCTGGTGCACGCATCTGCTCATGGTGGATTGTGACATCTCAGACACGACTCCACTTGTACGTTGGAAAGATCCACTTGCAAGGAAATGGAGTGTTGCCAGTACCTTGACCAGTGGCTGCACTGCATGTGAGCGTTCTGTCTGGCTGGTGATTTCATCATGCAGGGCTGTGGCTAATTCCAGGATGGCATCAGGGCTGAATCTGAAGATGTGATACACCTCCGATTCCCCCATGCCAAAGACGTTCATGCACGTTTGGTATATCCTCTCCTGTGCCCTCCTCCGTGCCTGTGGATGCAGTAGTGCTATGACCATGGCTGCCCCTGGCATGTTGGCATACAGATGTGTTGTCCTGCAAGTGTGGTTGCTCAGCTCGTCCGTAACGGTGCTGCTGCAGCTGCTCTCCAGCTGACCTGTACACGTCTGTTGCTGAGTTACACCTCCTTTATGGGGAATAACTTTAAGGCCGGACGTACAACTTACGTGCACCGCGCGTAGCCTGCGCCGGGCGCACGTACGTTCGTGAAATCGCCGTATTTCCCTCATTTGCATATTTTAATGCCTAATCAATGCGAGTAGCAACATGCGTCCAGCTCATATTTGTGCCCACGCTACGCCGGCGTAGGCAAGTTATTTTAGGCGTATCTTAGTTTGTGGGTCCGGCGCACAGATACGACGGCGCATATTTGCACTTACGCGGCGTATCTTGAGATACGTCGGCGCAAGTGCTTTGTAAATCCTTGCCATAGCTTTTACTAAGTACTGTATTTGAATCTGTCTTTACTTTTTTCTACAGTACTGCTTGGGATTACCTAGTGTGCTTTCAGCTGACAGCTGTGCAATATCTTAAAGGGACATAAACTCTGAAACCATCTGAGCTATAGTTGCCTCTCTCAAGTATATGCTAATTGTATACAGTATTTTCATATGCTACGTACATGACATTTGTTGTTAAAAGTATATGGGCTTGCGGCCTAAAATATTTAACATGTTCGCTTAATCTTTTTAGGCTAAGGGTTAAAGGCAGTGGCGGCCCGTCCATAGCTTTTGACAAAATGCTGATTTGCCCGTGTTTAGGGCAAGTGCAGGGCGCAAGCTGTGTGCCCACACACACTCCCACTCCTGCATCTCCAGCCTAAACACCCCCTCTCTCTGCATCTCTACCCTAAACACCTCCCACCTCCCTGCATCTCCACCCTAAACACCCCCCACCTTCCTGCATCTCCACCCTAAACACCCTCCCCTGCATCTCTACCCTAAACAACCCCCTCCCTGCATCTCCACCCTAAACACCCCCCTCCCTGCCTCTGCACCCTAAACACCCCCCCTGCCTCTCCACCATAAACACGCCCTCCTTGCCTCTCCGCCGTAAACACCCCCTTTCCTGTATCTCCACCCTAAACATAGTTACATAGTTACATAGTAACCCCCCACCTCTCCACCCTAAGAAATAACCCCCCTCCCTGCCTCTCCACCCTAAGAAATAACCCCCCTCTCTGCCTCTCCACCCTAAGCAATAACCCCCTCCCTGCCTCTCCACCCTGAACAAGAACCCCATCCCTGCCTCTCCACCCTAAACAATAACTCCCCTCCCTGCTTCTCCACCCTAAACAATAACCCTCCTCCCCGCCTCTCCACCCTAAACAATAACCCCCCTCCCTGCCTCTCCACCCCGTGATGCTGAGCTGTATACTCTGTCCTGTGATGCTGGGGTTGTATACTCTCCCCGGTGATGCTGGGGTTGTAAACTCTGTCCCATGATGCTGAGCTGTATACTTTGTCCTGTGATGCTGGGGCTGTATTCTTTGTCCTGTGATGCTGGGGCTGTACACTCTGTCCTGTGATGCTGGAGCTGTATACTCTGTCCTGTGATGCTGGGGTTGTATACTCTGTCCCGTGATGCTGAGGTTGTAAACTCTGTCCCGTGATGCTGAGCTGTATACTCTGTCCTGTGATGCTGGGGCTGTATACTTTGTCCTGTGATGCTGGGGCTGTATACTTTGTCCTGTGATGCTGGGGCTGTATACTTTTTCCTGTGATGCTGGGGCTGTATACTCTGTCCTGTGATGCTGAGCTGTATACTCTGTCCTGTGATGCTGAGCTGTATACTCCTGACACTATGGGTGGAAGTTAGTGGAATAGAGGGGACAGAGTGGGTGGATTATATAAGGGGTGGGGTTTATGAAAAGTGGGATGGGTCAAAAGGGAGGGGAGGGGTCTGTAGTGCCCCCCATCCTAAAACTTCACCAGTCGCCACTGGTTAAAGGTATGTTATACCCTCTCCCTTAGTAGCTCAATGCATTCCTCTATGTGAGTGACATGATGAAGAGAACCTCCAAACTCTTTTTCTCTGATTAGAGTGACGCCTGGGGTCCGGTACTGATAATCACTATACATAGAGTAGTGCATTGAAATCCTTAATGTAGTTGTGCTTCATTCACGCTTATTGTAACCTTTCAACGCTAGAGCATGGAGGCATGTTGTAATACCTCCACCCTGAGTAGCTCAACACATTCCTATATGTGAGAGAGATGATGTAATGAACCCCCAAACTCCTTTTCTCTGATTGGAGTGACGCCTGGGGTCCAGTACTGAAATTTCACATAGCATAGAGAGGTGCATTGAAATCTTTCCCTAACCGCAGTTGTGGTTCACTCTCGTTCACCGAAGTTTGTGACACTCTTTAACAAAAGACAGGGGCCAAGATTCACAAAGGACTTACAATGGCGTATCTCCACGTACGCCGTTGTAAGTCCGAATGTGCACCGTCGTATCTACGCGCCTGATTCTTATGCCGCATACAGACGATCGTTTTTTGTGATGAAAAAAAATGACGTTTTTGAAAACGTCATTTAAAATGATAGTGTGTGGGGAAAATTTCGTTTTATGTCTTCAGAAAAACAACCAAAAAAAAATTCGAACATGCTCGAATTTTTTGTGTCGTTTTTCAAAATGTCATTTTTTGTGTCAATGAAAATGATAGTGTGTGGGCAAAACGACGTTTTTAAACCCACACATGCCCAGAAGCAAGTTTTGAGACGGGAGGTAAAACTACCATTCATAATGGAGTAAGCACATTCATCACGCTTTAACAGACAAAAAAGCACGAATCATCTTTTACTAACAAGTAACCAGCTAAAAGCAGCCTCAAGGCGAATAGAACTTCCCCTTTAGAGTGCCGTCACTTTGTTCATCATTTTTCAAAATGATGGTGTGTATGCTCCATCGTTTTTGAAAATGAAGTTTCAAAAATGTCGTTTTTTTTCATCACTTCAAACGTCATTTTTTTTTCATCACAAAAAACGACCGTCTGTATGGGGCATTAGAATCATTTACGGCGTAAGTCTCCTACGCCGTCGTATCTTGGGTGCATATTTACGCTGGCTGCTAGGTGGCGCTTCCGTTGATTTCCGCGTTGAATATGCAAATGAGCTAGATACGCCGATTCACGAACGTACTTGCGCCCGGCGTATTAAAATACGCTGTTTACGTAAGGCGTCCGACCGGCGTAACTTTACCCCTCATAAAGCAGGGGTAAGTCATGTTAGGTATGGACGTCGGAAACGTCGGAACAGCGTCGTATTTTACGTTGTTTGCGTAAGTCGTACGTGAATGGGGATGGGCGTAGGTTACGTTCATGTCGACTAAGCATTGAGCCGGCGGAAGTTAGGGAGAAAATTTGACGTGATACTGAGCATGCGCGTGCATGCGCCATTCGTTAGGCGCGTCATTTACGTGGGGTCATGATTAATTTCAATACAACACACCCCCTACCAGCCTACTTTGAATTACCCGGCCTTACGCCGGCCCATTTACGCTACGCCGCCGCAACTTACGGAGCAAGTGCTTTGTGAATACCGCACTTGCCTGTCTACCGCACTTGCCTGTCTAAGTTGCGGAGGCGTAGCGTAAATAGGATACGCTACGCCCGCACGTGAATCTGGGCCAGGAAGTCTGTAATGATAAAGTGGAATGCGGATGATGAAGAAGCTTTTCAGAAGCTTAAGACGGCATTGTGCCAGCATCCGGTGCTTGTGGCTCCTGATTAGTGTTGAGCAGAATATGCCATATTCGATTTCGCGATATATCTCGAATATATATTCGAATATTCGAGATATATTCGCTAAATTCGAATATTCGTGATATTTTATCGAAATTAATTGATTGCGATTTTTCGCTATTGCGAATGCGAAAATAATTGCGATTTTTTAATAACTGCGGTAGGAGCGCTCTGATTGGCTTAGAATATTCGTGATATTTTATCGAAATATCGCAACATGCGAATGCGATATTTATTGCGCAATTTCGAGATATGCTGGAGGAGCGCTCTGATTGGCTCAGAATATTCGTGATATTTTATCGAAATATCGCAACATGCGAATGCGATATTTATTGCGCAATTTCGAGATATGCTGGAGGAGCGCTCTGATTGGCTCAGAATATTCGTGATATTTTATCGAAATATCGCAACATGCGAATGCGATATTTATTGCGCAATTTCGAGATATGCTGGAGGAGCGCTCTGATTGGCTCAGAATATTCGTGATATTTTATCGAAATATCGCAACATGCGAATGCGATATTTATTGCGCAATTTCGAGAAATGCTGGAGGAGCGCTCTGATTGGCTCACTCTGAAATCGAATATTCGAGATATTTTAACGCAATTTCACAAAATGCGAATGCGAAATTGATTGCAGATATTTCGAAAACTGCTGTAGCAGCACTCTGAAATCGAATATGTATGATATTTTAACCAAAAAACATATTGCGATTGCGATTTTTCGATCGCGCATGCGCAATTGCGCGAACAACACGCGACCATTTCCTGGAGCCTTGCCAGTTTCCAACTTATGATCGCAGCGCAATCACACAGCAACATGGTTGGAAGCAATTTCACTAAGTCTGAGGAAAAGTTGCTGATTTGTGTAAGTATTTTGACCACTGTTATTTCATCATCTTCAACTGCATTTTAGTCTAGTTTAAAAGTTAGTATATATGATCAGATATTAGTATTTCACAAAAAATGTGTCTCCTGCTTTTACAAAACTACAAGTCCCAGCATGCCTGGACAGCTGCAGACACCCTGGTTGGCAAATGTGTATTTAGGCACTTTTCCTTGTTATTTAGCATAATGAATTTAACATTTTTTTGGACATAGGACGTATGCGAACGTCCTGACTTCAGTGTCCTCAAGGCCCAAGGACGTTCGAATACATATTGCCCTTTAGATGTTGCAGAACTACAACTTCCAGCATGCCTGGGAATGCTGGCACTTCTAGTATTGTAAGTTCTGCAGGCCCCCATTTTTCAGGCCTTTATGCACGGGTCTCTAAACTGTGGCACCCTAGATGCAGCAAAAGTAAAATTCTTAGCATGCACTGACAGACCGTGGCTGATGGGAGTAGTAGTTTTGCAACAGCTGGAGGTGGACTGGTCTTGAAACCCAGAGTTAGGTAACAAACCCGTAGTGTTTTGCAACCATTCTGCCTCCAGCTGGTTTTTTTCTGTTGAAAAGCCTGTGGCGTGCAAAACACAACCCAAAAACTCCACCCGGTGGAACGAAAAATTTGCACACACCTAAAGAGTGACATCACAAAAAACTGCGACGGTTGCATACGTCAGTGGTCCTCCGAAAAGGTCCCGTCTCTGACCCCCCGGGGCGTTAGGCTCCTGACAGGGAAAAGAGTTACTGTGGTCCATACAGCCGAAGCCATATGGACCCATCTCGGTCCAAGCAGCGCAATCAACACGCGAACAACACGCGACCATTTCCTGGACCCTTGCCAGTTTCCAACTTTATGATCGCAACGCAATCGCAGAGCAAGATGGTTGGAAGTAATTTCACTGTATCTGAGGAAAATTTGCTGATTTGTGTAAGTATTTCGACCACTGTTATTTCATTATCTTCAACTGCATTTTAGTCTAGTTTAAAAGTTAGTATATATGATCAGATATTAGTATTTCACAAAAAATGTGTCTCCTGCTTTTACAAAACTACAAGTCCCAGCATGCCTGGACAGCTGCAGACACCCTGGTTGGCAAATGTGTATTTAGGCACTTTTCCTTGTTATTTAGCATAATGAATTTAACATTTTTTTGGACATAGGACGTATGCGAACGTCCTGACTTCAGTGTCCTCAAGGCCCAAGGACGTTCGAATACATATTGCCCTTTAGATGTTGCAGAACTACAACTTCCAGCATGCCTGGGAATGCTGGCACTTCTAGTATTGTAAGTTCTGCAGGCCCCCGTTTTTCAGGCCTTTATGCACGGGTCTCTAAACTGTGGCACCCTAGATGCAGCAAAAGTAAAATTCTTAACATGCACTGACAGACCGTGGCTGATGGGAGTAGTAGTTTTGCAACAGCTGGAGGTGGACTGGTCTTGAAACCCAGAGTTAGGTAACAAACCCGTAGTGTTTTGCAACCATTCTGCCTCCAGCTGGTTTTTTTCTGTTGAAAAGCCTGTAGCGTGCAAAACACAACCCAAAAACTCCACCCGGATGCAGTGAAAAATGTGCACACACCTAAAGAGTGACATCACAAAAAACTGCGACGGGTACATACGTCAGTGGTCCTCCGAAAAGGTCCCGTCTCTGACCCCCCGGGGCGTTAGGCTCCTGACAGGGAAAAGAGTTAGCAACGCATATCTCCCCTATACGTGTATCCTGTGTTGTTAATAATATATTCATAATTATGCAAATGATAATGGCTGCTATATTTATGCAAAAAAGGTGGCGACCGAAATGGCAGGATATAAAATCTGTCATGTTACCCCTGTCATTGATTAATAAGGCGAGAATGCTTCCAATTGTTGAATAGCATACATTTACGTCATATATCCATAAGGCTGTCAACAGAAGTATTACAATATACTTTGTTCTTCATCTTGCAGAAGTTCCTGGAAACAGGATATGATGAGCTGCGGAGGCAGCCAGAGAAAAGGGCTGTGGTCAGCGCCCTAATCGCTGACTTTGGCGGCCAACACGACCACAAGGCGATTGTGAAGAAGTGGTCTGACCTGAAGAGGCGCCAAATGGATCAGGTCAGACGTCTTCGGGCTAAATATCATCCAGGTAAGTTATTGTTGACAGTTATGTTTTTTTTTCAAAAGTGTATTTTGTGCGTGAACTCGAAAGAGAGAGGAGCCGGCCTGCAGGAGTTGGGAGGCCTCCCCCAGAGGCAATCTGCCACCTTTCTCCATGCCCCGGTTGGCAATGGCGGGTGTGAGGGGGTCCTCCCAACCCAACCTCGCATAGCACACCCACCAGGGGCGGGGCTGAGACCACCAAACTCAATTCACAGGTAGCCGAGAGCGGGATCCGAACCCCTAGCTGCAGAGGTGAATCACTTGTCAGTGCAGTGGCAATCGCGTGGAGCCACCGCAGCTCCTTTGGTGACAGTTATGTAAGGTCATATGTAATTCATGTAAGGTCAGATGTTGTTAACCAAGATGCCATGTTGTGCTAACATATATCACCACCAGCCAAGGTATTCATAGTACTGTTGAAAAAAGACATGGGACAGCAGACAGGAACACAGAAGTTATGTGGGAACATACTTTTCCCATTGCTTTGCATGGGACTTTAAAGAAAAACCCCGACCATGGCAAATGGGGGTGGGTAAGGTTTAAACCACCTATCCTATGTTTGTGGCTGACATATAAGTAACCTGTGTGCCAAGTTTCATATAAATATCTTTAGCCGTTTGTACGTGATGCTGGAACATACATACATACATACATACATACATTTATGCACACACACGTTGAGTTTTATATATATAGATTACCACTAAATTCCTGTGTTAGGAGTGGGGTTGTTATAGTAATCCCGTGTGCTCCATCAGGCCCTTTTTTTAACATGAGATCGTCTGAACAAAACAAAGGAGACAAAAACAGCTCATTTTAACATGGTGGCATCCCAGCTCACGCTCAGTCCCCTGTAGTGCCCACAAGACCCTTTAATATAACATTGTCTCATTGGTTAACTGTCTATATAAATCAATTTGTATTCATATACAATACAGCAGAGTACACAGAATTTGCATACGTCATTAGAAAACATTTTTATAATATATGAACATTGTGTTATTATAGGAGCTCCAATGCCAGTTGTGCGCGCCAAGCGCAGAAGGCGCCAGGCCGATGAGGAGGAGGAGGAGGATGCGGCAGAGGAGGATGCGGCAGAGGAGGAGATGGATGAGGAGGAGCAGCCAGGGCCCTCCCACTCCCCAACCCCAGCTCCTGTTGAGGAGCAAGCTGAGGAGCTTCCCCCCCCCACCACCCCAACTTCTCAAGCAGAAGAGCAGGAGGAAGAGAGCGGTCCTGTGAGCCTCGTTCAGGAAGGTAAATATGTGCACAATGATTAATAACATTTCAACAATAAAATGTAGATATAAAAATGGACAACATATAAAGCGCACCTGTCAGATTGTAGAACCATAATATGGTATTGATGCTAGAAGTATACAGGTAGTGCATAATTATTAGGCAAGTTGTATTTTTGAGGATTCATTTTATTATTGAACAACAACCATGTTCTCAATGAACCCCAAAAACTCATTAATATCAAAGCTGAATTTTTTTGGAAGTAGTTTTTAGTTTGTTTTTAGTGTTAGTTATTTTCGGGGGATATCTGTGTGTGCAGGTGACTACTATTACTGTGCAGAATTATTAGGCAACTTAACCAAAAAATAAATAGATACCCATTTCAATGATTTATTTTTAACAGTGAAACCAATATAACATCTCAACATTCACAAATACACATTTCTGACATTTAAAAACAAAACAAAAACAAATCAGTGACCAATATAGCCACCTTTCTTTGCAAGGACACTCAAAAGCCTGACATCCATGGATTCTGTCAGTGTTTTGATCTGTTCACCATCAACATTGCGTGCAGCAGCAACCACAGCCTCCCAGACACTGTTCAGAGAGGTGTACTGTTTTCCCTCCTTGTAAATCCCACATTTGATGATGGACCACAGGTTCTCAATGGGGTTCAGATCAGGTGAACAAGGAGGCCATGTCATTACTTTTTTTTATTTAATACCCTTTCTTGCCAGCCACGCTGTGGAGTACTTTGACACGTGTGATGGAGAATTGTCCTGCATGAAAATCATGTTTTTCTTGAAGGATGGTGACTTCTTCCTGTACCACTGCTTGAAGAAGGTCTCTTCCATAATCTGGCAGTAGGACTGGGAGTTGAGCTTGACTCCATCCTCAATCCGAAAAGGCCCCACAAGCTCATCTTTGATGATACCAGCCCAAACCAGTACTCCACCACCACCTTGCTGGCGTCTGAGTCGGACTGGAGCTCCCTGCCCTTTACCAATCCAGCCACGGGCTCTTCCATCTGGCCCATCAAGACTCACTCTCATTTCAGCAGTCCATAAAACCTTAGAAAAATCTTTCTTGAGATATTTATTGGCACAGTCTTGACGTTGCAGCTTGTGTGTCTTGTTCAGTGGTCGTCGTCTTTCAGCCTTTCTTACCTTGGCCATGTCTCTGGGTATTGCACACCTTGTGCTTTTGGGCACCCCAGTGATGTTGCAGCTCTGAAATATGGCCAATCTGGTGGCAAGTGGCATCTTGGCAGCTGCACGCTTAACTTTTCTCAGTTCATGGGCAGTTATTTTGCACCTTTGTTTTTCCACACGCTTCTTTTGTTTGATGATCACGCTTCAGAAGCTTTGCAATTTTAAGAGTGCTGCATCCCTCTGCTAGATATCTCTCTATTTTGGACTTTTCAGAGTCTGTCAAATCCTTCTTTTGGCCCATTTTGCCAAAGAAAAGGAAATTGACTAATAATTATGCACACCTGATATAGAGTGTTGATGTCATTAGACCACACACCTTCTCATTACAGGGATGTACATTACCTAATATGCCTAATCTGTAGTAGGCTTTCGAGCCTATACAGCTTGGAGTAAGACAACATGCATAAAGAGGATGATGTGGTCCAAATACTCATTTGCCTAATAATTCTGCACTCCCGGGATGTGTTAGACACATAACAAGTGTATACACATGATAATGATTGATTAATAAGCAAAAAAAAAAATTTATTTATTTGGTAACGTTCTTTGAAATCCAAATGTTTTTTTATTATATCCTAACAGCATCAAGAGATATGAGAAGGCAGAACAGACTCATCAAAAAAACACACCAGAGGATCCTGCAAAACCAACGCAAGATCCGCTACCTGACGCAACAAAATGCTCTGCTAGAGCAGCAGCAATCCGAACATATTGCGGAAATGGAACGGATTCAGAAACGCATTGATAGTTATATCTGAATTTATTTTTTTATTAAAAAATCTTATTTTTTGGAAATGTTTCATTTCTTTTTGAGATAGATTTGTAGGTTTTTCAACACATCTAACTTCACATCAAACAAATCAACATCAACACATTTAACTTCATAATAAGCAAAAACATTTTATACTATTATTTTATTTAACAGTAACCTAGGACAAACTAAAGCACACGACAGAGACACGACGAACACAAAATAAACTGTTGAAAAATGAACATAACAAAAGCAACAATATATATATATATATACAAAGAGAGAGAGAGGGAGAGCAACAAAGAGAGAGAGAATGCAGATGAGCTCTTGCAGACAGCCCAATGGTTGCAGTATAAATGCCGCAAAACAGGGTTTAACATAAGGTTCATTGTTATAGTTACACTTGCTGTTTAGATCCGGTCTGGTAGCTTGTAGCGGAGGCTGTTGGTGGATCCGCTGTGCCAGAGAGGTCATGAAGCTTTACTCAGCATGGAGGCAGCAGCAGTAGTATTAAAATATAATATAACTAGACAATGCATTTCCTGAGGAAAATGCGAGTGGGAATGCTGAATAGCTTAATTGGTGAGCCCCTTGCCAAAGACATTCACCATAACCACTACACTATCTTTAGGACACACAGCTTCTTTCTCTATCTGCAAAGTATAGAGTATGCTGACTTCCTGGTCGCCCCTCCCCCCTCAATAGGTTTCCCCTCCCCCCCAGGTCAGTGAGGAGGAATATTGCACTGAGGTCAGGAAAGTTATTTATTTAAAGAAATAACATTACAAACGCTTTTAATTCACAGATCTAATACATGATTTAAGCCTCCAAACAAAGCTTAATAAATCCTCAACCGTACATGCGATCGATACAACGACTACACCGTTTGAAATACACGGCCCTTGTAAACGCATCGATATGAAATTTATGTTGATAAACTTAAAAATGTGGCCATGTCTGCGATTTAGAAAAGAGCGTCTTTGTGAGTTCTGCAGCAACATTTTTTAGATAATTTAACATGAGAGTCTATGAGACATAATTTCTGGCTGTTGCTCCAATAACTAAAACTAAAATATGTATCGCAGAATTGATCACATTGCCAGAAACCAGACAAGCATAGCTACGTTTTGATATAAAAATTGTGTATGAAAAGTAGATCTTGTGGGCGTGAGAGCAATTTGTTTCCCCTTTTTCTAAAGATATTTTTAATTACAAAGATCTCCAATGTTAAGGTCACATGACAGACTCTAAATCCCCTCCATAGGATTACATTATAACCGATTGCAATTTTGTGAAAAATTCGCCAAACGTAAATTGCGTTTTCACCAAAAAATTGTAAACGGTAACGATCTGAAAAGTCATAGCCGGATAGCTAAATATTTTGTGACCGCTTTAAAGTTTGTTTAGTATCTGTAAGTGAAAGTATGAAGTAGCTGAAACTTTTGGCAGGGCATGTGAATTCAAAGGGGAAAAGGATGTTCTCATTGACTTCAATGTTAAAAAAAAGGGTCTAAAAGCTGAAAATTTATAAAAGTGTAAATAGTCGAAAAAAACTTGAAGAAGTCCCATCATTAGCTGAACGAGACAAACATTTTTACAGTTGAATGGTCTCAATAGCTGAAAGTATGCCGAAGTTACGCAGAACCAAAAAACGTAAGGAATAATAAGATTACTAAATTTACGGATATCAATACTGGAAATGTTTATTAAAGCATTCACACTAATTAAGATTAATACATTTACGGGTATCCATACTGGGAATGCTTATTAAAGCATTCCCACTAAGTATCACACAGGCATGATTTACAAGCAGTAGTGGTAATAGTAATAGATAGCATAAAAACACTTGGGGAATACTTTACAGCATCAGTAGTGGTCATAGTAGTCAATAGTGTACCAAAAAATTGGGACACAGGTGTCTTGACTGAGCTGTAATAGTAGTAGTAGACATTGACAATACAGTGTCAAATCACTCGGGCAAGAGGTACCATGATGAACAGCAGTCTTAATAAGAGTATATAGGGTGTGAAATAACTGCTGACATAGGTGTCTTGACTGGGCAGCAGAAGCAGCAGTAGTAGTATTACCAGTAGTAGTTGATACAGAGTCATATCACATGGGCAGGAGGTGCCATGATGAACAGCAGTAGGAATAGGAGTATATAGAGTGTCAAATAACTGCTGACATAGGTGTATTGACTGGGCGGCAGCAGCAGCAGAAGCAGCAGTAGTAGTATTAACAGTAGTAGTTGACACAGAGTCATATCACTTGGGCAGGAGGTGCCATGATGAACAGCAGTATTAATAAGAGTATATAGGGTGTGAAATAACTGCTGACATAGGTGTCTTGACTGGGCAGCAGAAGCAGCAGTATTAGTATTACCAGTAGTAGTTGATACAGAGTCATATCACATGGGCAGGAGGTGCCATGATGAACAGCAGTATTAATAAGAGTATATAGGGTGTGAAATAACTGCTGACATAGGTGTCTTGACTGGGCAGCAGAAGCAGCAGTAGTAGTATTAACAGTAGTAGTTGATACAGAGTCATATCACATGGGCAGGAGGTGCCATGATGAACAGCAGTATTAATAAGAGTATATAGGGTGTGAAATAACTGCTGACATAGGTGTCTTGACTGGGCAGCAGAAGCAGCAGTAGTAGTATTAACAGTAGTAGTTGATACAGAGTCATATCACATGGGCAGGAGGTGCCATGATGAACAGCAGTAGGAATAGGAGTATATAGAGTGTCAAATAACTGCTGACATAGGTGTATTGACTGGGCGGCAGCAGCAGCAGAAGCAGCAGTAGTAGTATTAACAGTAGTAGTTGATACAGAGTCATATCACATGGGCAGGAGGTGCCATGATGAACAGCAGTAGGAATAGGAGTATATAGAGTGTCAAATAACTGCTGACATAGGTGTATTGACTGGGCGGCAGCAGCAGCAGAAGCAGCAGTAATAGTATTAACAGTAGTAGTTGACACAGAGTCATATCACTTGGGCAGGAGGTGCCATGATGAACAGCAGTATTAATAAGAGTATATAGGGTGTGAAATAACTGCTGACATAGGTGTCTTGACTGGGCAGCAGAAGCAGCAGTAGTAGTATTAACAGTAGTAGTTGATACAGAGTCATATCACATGGGCAGGAGGTGCCACGATGAACAGCAGTAGGAATAGGAGTATATAGAGTGTCAAATAACTGCTGACATAGGTGTATTGACTGGGCGGCAGCAGCAGAAGCAGCAGTAGTAGTATTAACAGTAGTAGTTGACACAGAGTCATATCACTTGGGCAGGAGGTGCCATGATGAACAGCAGTATTAATAAGAGTATATAGGGTGTGAAATAACTGCTGACATAGGTGTCTTGACTGGGCAGCAGAAGCAGCAGTAGTAGTATTAACAGTAGTAGTTGATACAGAGTCATATCACATGGGCAGGAGGTGCCATGATGAACAGCAGTAGGAATAGGAGTATATAGAGTGTCAAATAACTGCTGACATAGGTGTATTGACTGGGCGGCAGCAGCAGCAGAAGCAGCAGTAGTAGTATTAACAGTAGTAGTTGATACAGAGTCATATCACATGGGCAGGAGGTGCCATGATGAACAGCAGTAGGAATAGGAGTATATAGAGTGTCAAATAACTGCTGACATAGGTGTATTGACTGGGCGGCAGCAGTAGTAGTATTAACAGTAGTAGTTGACACAGAGTCATATCACTTGGGCAGGAGGTGCCATGATGAACAGCAGTATTAATAAGAGTATATAGGGTGTGAAATAACTGCTGACATAGGTGTCTTGACTGGGCAGCAGAAGCAGCAGTAGTAGTAATAACAGTAGTAGTTGATACAGAGTCATATCACATGGGCAGGAGGTGCCATGATGAACAGCAGTAGGAATAGGAGTATATAGAGTGTCAAATAACTGCTGACATAGGTGTATTGACTGGGCGGCAGCAGCAGCAGAAGCAGCAGTAGTAGTATTAACAGTAGTAGTTGATACAGAGTCATATCACATGGGCAGGAGGTGCCATGATGAACAGCAGTAGGAATAGGAGTATATAGAGTGTCAAATAACTGCTGACATAGGTGTATTGACTGGGCGGCATCAGCAGCAGAAGCAGCAGTAGTAGTATTAACAGTAGTAGTTGATACAGAGTCATATCACATGGGCAGGAGGTGCCATGATGAACAGCAGTAGGAATAGGAGTATATAGAGTGTCAAATAACTGCTGACATAGGTGTATTGACTGGGCGGCATCAGCAGCAGAAGCAGCAGTAGTAGTATTAACAGTAGTAGTTGATACAGAGTCATATCACATGGGCAGGAGGTGCCATGATGAACAGCAGTAGGAATAGGAGTATATAGAGTGTCAAATAACTGCTGACATAGGTGTATTGACTGGGCGGCAGCAGCAGCAGAAGCAGCAGTAGTAGTATTAACAGTAGTAGTTGATACAGAGTCATATCACATGGGCAGGAGGTGCCATGATGAACAGCAGTAGGAATAGGAGTATATAGAGTGTCAAATAACTGCTGACATAGGTGTATTGACTGGGCGGCAGCAGCAGAAGCAGCAGTAGTAGTATTAGCAGTAGTAGTTTATACAGAGTCATATCACTTGGGCAGGAGGTGCCATGATGAACAGCAGTATTAATAAGAGTATATAGGGTGTGAAATAACTGCTGACATAGGTGTCTTGACTGATCCAGAGGAGTCATGGGAGAAAATCATGTGGTCAGATGAGACCATAATATAACTTTTTGATCATAATTTCAATAACCGTGTTCGGAGGAAGAATAATGATGAGTACCATGCCAAGAACGCCATCCCTAATGTGAAGCATGGGGGTGGTAGCATCATGCTTTGGTGGTGTTTTTCTGCACATGGGACAGGGTGACTGCACTGTATTAAGGAGAGGATGACCGTGGCCATGTATTGCGAGATTTTGGGCAACAACCTCCTTCCCTGAGTTAGAGCTTTGAAGATGGGTCGAGGCTGGGTCTTCCAACATGACAATGACCCAAAGCACACAGCCAGGATAACCAAGGATTGGCTCTGTAAGGAGCATATCAAGGTTCTGGCGTGGCCTAGCCAGTCTCCAGACCTAAACCCAATAGAGAATCTTTGGAGGGAGCTCAAACTCCGTGTTTCTCAGCGAGAGCCCAGAAACATGACTGATGTAGAGAAGATCTGTGTGGAGGAGTGGGCCAAAATCCCTCCTCCAGTGTGTGCAAAGCTGGTGTAAAACTACAAGAAAGGTTTGACCGCTGTAATTGCAAAGAAAGCCTACTGTACCAAATATTAACATTGATTTTCTCTGATGTTAAAATAGTTATATTCAGCACTGTAAATACATCAGGTCCGGGGCTTCATCAGGGAATGCATGACAAGGGACCCTTCAGCGCCCTGAACCGACGACGGGTGCCAGAAAGTCACCGCCGATCCAGGACTCATTCATCTTTATGAATGTGAGTCTGTCCACGGAGTCTGTGGACAGACGGGTCCTCTTGTCCGTGACCACCCCACCTGCCGCGCTGAATGTCCGCTCAGATAGTACGCTGGAGGGGGGGCAAGACAATAACTCTAGCGCATACTGAGCGAGCTCGCGGCAGGTGTCCAATCTGGCAACCCAGTACTCCATGGGGTCGTCGGTGCTCATACTGTCAGAAGCACCGACGGACGCCATGTAGTCTGCCACCATGTGGGCCAGCCGCTGGTGGTGACTGCTGCTGCTGCTGGTGCTGGTACTGGGTCGCTCGGTTTGGAAGAACATCCTCATCTCTTCCATTAGGTCCCCTGCTCGGCTGCTGCTGGGTGCAGCCACCTGCTGGGTGAGATGAGGGGGGACAACTGGAGGCCGGGGAGTTGCCTGCTCCAACCGTCTGACAATGCCTGCCTGCAGTTCCTCCATCCGGTGCTGCCGCCGGCTGGCTGGGATGAACTGCTCCAGTTTCCCCTTGCACCTGGGATCCAAAAGGGTGGCCATCCAGAAATCATCCCTCGCCTTGATGGTCTTAACCCGGGGGTCCCTCCTGAGGCATCTCAGCATGTGGGCAGCCATGGGGAAGAGCACAGCCCGCTGTGACTCCTCAATGCTGGCCAGGTGAATGAGGTGCGACTCTTCATCCCTGAGGCGCTGCTGGTCAAACTCAGAGATGCCCAACCCCCGGACTATCGGTGCCCCCAACACCGGCTCTCCCTCCTGACCAGGCCCTGACTCCGGGACGACACCAGCAACCACCTCCTCCTCATCATCATCCTCCTCCTCCTCCTCCTCGTCCTGGCCCTGGTCTCGGTCGAGCATTGCTGACTCCTCCTGCTCCACCAAGGCACTCTCCCCAGCTTCGAGCAGGCGATCTAGTGTCCTCTCCAGCATGAACACTATTGGCAGCACGCTATTGAGGCCGATGTGCTCACTGCTGACCATCTTGGTCGCCTGCTCGAAGGAGGACAACACTTGGCAGACCTGGTTTATCTGCCCCCACTCCGCACAGGCGATGAAAGGGAGTTGTGGTGAAGCCCTCTCAGTGCCTAGTTCCATCAGGTACTCCCTCACCGCCCTTTGCTGCTCCCACAACCTCTTCAGCATGTGGAGGGTGGAGTTCCACCGCGTCACACTGTCCACAATCAGCCTGTGAAGGGGCAGACTGTAATTCCGCTGCAACTTGGACAGGGACGCGGTAGCGGTTGGGGAGCGCCTGAAGTGGCTGGCAATCCTACGCGCCTTTGCCACAATGTCACTCAACCCTGGATAAGTGCGCAGGAACTTCTGCACCACCAGGTTGAGGACATGTGCCAGACAGGGCACGTGGGTCAGACTGCCAGCACTAAGGGCGGCGAGTAGGTTGCTGCCGTTATCGCAGACAACCATACCTGCCTGGAGCCTTCGGGGTGTCAGCCACTTCTGGACCTGAGCCTGAAGTGCTTTCAGCACTTCTTCTCCAGTGTGTCTCCGGTCCCCTAAACTAACAAGCTGGAGCACGGCCTGACAGCGCACGTGCCCCACACTTGAGTAGCTACGGGGGCGCTTGCTGGGAGGCTCAGCAGCTGCGGAGACAGTGGCTTGAGGGAGACCAGCAGTTCTCCCCTGGACACCCCGGGGCGGCACCACAAGATCGGTTGCCGCCGATCCCTCACCGACGCCTCGGAGGGAAACCCAATGGGCCGTGAAGCTGATGTAGCGTCCCTGCCCATGCCTGCTGGTCCAGCCATCCATTGTCAGATGAACCCTGTCGCTGACAGCGTGATCCAGCGACAGGGTTACATTCTGCACAATGTGCTGGTGTAGGGCAGGGACACCAGTCCTGGCAAAGAAATGGCGGCTGGGGACACGCCATTGGGGTTGGGCCTGCTCCAACATCTGCCTGAAGGGGTTGCTGTCAACTATGTTGAAGGGCAGCAGATGTTGGGCAATAACCCTTGCCAGGAGCCCATTGAGGGAACGCACACGTCGGTCTCCAGGGGGGAAGGGAGTGGTGCGGTCAAAGGCGTCTGAAATCGACGCCTGGCGCCGGACGGCAGTGCGGGACACAGACGTGGAGGGTGCTGTGGAAGTAGAGGTCTGGCTGCCGGTACCAGTACCTCTACTAGAGGGAGCGGGGGGGCATGACCTGCTGGAAAGAGATGAAGATGTGGCAGGGGCTGCTGTACCCTGCTCACTTGTGGTGGTGGCGCTGCTACCACCACCACGCTTCATCTCGTCAAACACCGCCCAGTGGTTTATCCTCAGGTGCTGGTTCAGGGCTGTGGTACCCACCCGAGCCAAACACTTCCCTCTCTTCACCCTCACTTTACAAATCCGGCAGATGGCCACGGTAGGGTTGTCTGCCACCAGGGTAAAGTAATTCCAGACAGGTGACTTCAGCACCGCCCTCCTGTCAGATGGGGTGACGCTTACTTGCACCTGCTGGGACTCGGTGCGCACAGGTGGAGCTGCCTGCTGCTGCTGCTGCTGCTGCTGCTCCTCCTCCTGACACCTCCTGCTGCCATCACCAGTGGAGACCCTGACGATGGTCTCCCTGGTGGTGACCTGGCGCACCGTTTCACCAGGGTGCCTACCTTCCCCGTCGTCACTGACGTAGTGAGCCGACGCGTCAGATGGCAACCATGATGGGTCACCCTCTTCGCCCCCAGAGATGTCAGACCAAGGGCTGAAATGTGTTGGTCTGAGGGAACCAACTGACATGGAGCCTCTAGCCTGGCTCCGCTGTCCCCTCACCCACGCCTGGGTCTGACTAGGTGCTGCTGTTTCCTGCACCAAAACAGCAGCACCAGTTTGAAGGGATGTCTCTGGGATACTGCCAGCAGGTATCCCATCCTCCTCATCCATCCCTTCAAAAAGGTCCTGACCATCAGGACAGAGCTGGAGGTCTGCCTGATGCATGGCCTCCCCCAAGAGATCCCTCTCACTGTCGCTGTCGAACAGTAAGATGCTGGACTCTTGGGGGCTGGGGGGGGGGGGTACTACAGGCACCGGTGTAATGGTGGTACTACTGTGAGTCGGGACCGACGACTCAGTGGCACTGCTGTGCCCCATGTAGTCCACCACTACTTCAGCCTGAGATGGCAATATCGGGCGGCTGCCCGATGGGAAGAACTCCCGGATCAGGCGTACTCCCCTTGCACCCGATCCTCTAACACTAGTAGGGGCACGAGAGGTACCCCGTGCTGGCAGCGATCCAGCACTGGGAGTAACTCCCCTACCCCTGCTGCCACGGCCACGGATGCCGCTCATTATTGCTGATATGTGTGTGGGGGGGGTAAACTTTATTGGGGGGGGGGAATGTGAACAAAATGTGTTTTTGTGTATTTTTTACAAGACAGGCACGCAGACAAAGACGTACACAGACAGCTACTAAACTATAAGAAAAGTAGTACACCAAAGACAAGGACTACAAAATTAAAGAAAAAAAAAAAGCACTAAACAAACACTAACTTTTTTTTTTTTTTTTTTTTTAAACACAAAACACAGACACTAAACACACACTAAGCTAAGCTAGATGAAATAAATGTACACTAACAGTGTGTACACTTACTACACAAAATTTAACTAAACTGAACACAAAACTTAGCTTTTAGAAAAGCTCTTTAGGAAAAACTAAACAAAATGTGAACTGAGATGCCTAGCAAATATCACTGAACAGCGAACCTGCAAGATCTAACAGTAACACAAGATGAACAAAACTTAGCTTTTAGAAAAGCTCTTTTATAAAGCTCAGCAAAATGTGTACTGAAATCTCTAGCAAATATCACTGAACAGCGAGGATGCAGGATCAAACAGTAACACAAATGAACAAAACAGCACAAAACAGCACAAAACGTAGCTTTGAAAAAAGCTCTTGGGTCTATTGCTTTGAAAAAAGCAGTTGATATACTGGAAAAGATCCACTGGAATCACTAAATAGCAATGCTGGTGATGATCTAAATCAATCAGGAACAAAGACACAGGAACACAGAAACAGCCTCCACACTCTATAGCCAGCTTCTGAATCTGCAATGAAATGGTGCTGGGAGTGAGCTTATATAATGTCCATGCAGGCAGGTTCCTATTGGTTGCTAACCTCTGACGAGTGTGGAAGGAGAACTCTGATTGGCTCTGATGCAAAAGGGCGGAGCAAATAATCGCGCAATATTCCTATTGCCGAATATTCGCATTGCGAATATTCGGCAATATAAAATGATCGCTTCAGCTACTCGGCCCAAGGTCTCTAATCATACCAGCAATGCTTTTAGACGTCTATGGAGATCACTAGGATGTGATCTGTTTTAAAAATGAAACTGTAAAAATCGCTCTGATGCGGAAGATCGGGGCGAGGAAAGTAATCGCGCGATATTGCGTTTGCCGAATAATCGCATTGCGATCTTTCTGGAAAATTCAATGAACGCTTCAGCTACTCGGCCCAGGGTCTCTAATGATACCAGCAATGCTTTTAGACGTCGATGGAGATATCTAGGATGTGATCTGTTTTAAAAAAAAAATTGTAAAAAATCGAATATTCGGAATTGCGAATATTCACCGCGAATTTCGAAATATAGCGCGATTTCTCGAATATGCTATATTCGAGTCGAATATTCGCAATGCGAATATTCGTGAGCAACACTACTCCTGATATTCCTATGGAGTTTGTGGTGCAGACAGATGACTCAATTGAGGGCTTAGGAGCAGTCTTGTCTCAATTGGTCAATGGGAACGAGTACCCCATAGTTTTTCTCAGTAGGAAACTGAGGGTAGCGGAGAAAAACTACGCTGTGGTGGAGCGGAAGTGTCTCGCCATGAAATGGGCTCTAGACTGTCTGCGGTACTTTTTGCTAAGAAGGAGGTTTCGCCAGGTGTCAGACCGTGCTCTATTGATTTGGATGAGACAAAACAAGCAGCCCAATGCCAGGGTGACAAGACGGTTCCTTTCTCTCCAGGCGTCCGATTTTGTAGTAGAGAACAGACCCATGAGACAACATCAGAATCTCCTGAGAGCGTTGTATGATGGCAAATGGTGCCTCCAGCTTCCTCCCCATTGAAGCAGAGGGGGTATGTACAGGATGCCAACGGTGCACCAAGGGTGCGTCCTAGACAGGTGCTATGTGACACTGATATTCAGGTTGTGGTCCCTTTAAAGCGGAGTTCCACCCTATTTTTCAACCTGTTTGCATTGTAATTAACACTGCCCCCTTAAATAGAACTGGCATGTTTTTTTTTTTTGTTTGACAAACTCACGGTTTTATTCCTGTGAGTTTGTCTTCCCTTTGCGGCGGATGGCTTCTCCGCCGCATCCAGCGCTGCTATGCCTCCTGGGTGATGTGTGTCATCAATCCCAGGAGGCTGGGCTGAACGAGCGCCGCCGTACAGTAGTTGAATCTCGGGGGGGCGGGAGGGAGGACAGTGCCGCCCATAGAGGTGGTGTCCTCTTCCTCCTCTCCAACTCCCCCCTGCTAGCACCGCCCCCCCGCCTCCACCACCCGCCCGCCGTCTGTCTCCGGTTTGCGGAGATACAGATCATCAGGATGACAGAGCGCATCTCTGATAGATCTGTGTGTGAGAACACCCGCTCGTAGTACTGCCCCGCCTCCCTGTACATAGAAACAGCGCGCTCTGCACTGTGTGTTACAATTCTAGTGCAGGGAGGCGGGGCTGTACTACGAGCGGGTGTTCTCACATACAGATCCATCAGAGATGCGCTCCTCTGTCATCCTGATGATCTGTAACTCTCCCCACTCTGCACTGGTGTCACAGAGTTAGTGGGAGAGCGAGCTTGCCATCCACTGTGCCCGTATCTGTGCCCAATGCTGCCCTCACTGTGCCCCTCGCTGTGCCCAACACTGTGCCCGTAACTGTGCCCAACGCTGCCCTCACTGTGCCCAACACTGTGCCCAACACTGTGCCCTCACTGTGCCCAACACTGTGCCCTCACTGTGCCCAACACTGTGCCCGTAACTGTGCCCTGTGCCATAACTGTGCCCAACACTGCCCTCACTGTGCCCTGACTGTGCCCTCACTGTGCCCAACACTGTGCCCGTAACTGTGCCCTCACTGTGCCCAATGCTGCCTCACTGTGCCCGTAACTGTGCCCTCATTGTGCCCAACACTGTGCCCGTAACTGTGCCCTCACTGTGCCCAACACTGTGCCCAACGCTGCCTCACTGTGCCCTCACTGTGCCCTAACTGTGCCCAACGCTGTCGTAACTGTGCCCGTAACTGTGCCCTCACTGCACCCGTAACTGTGCCCATAACTGTGCCCTCACTGTACCGATGCGGGGTGCTATGCCGGGGCCGATGCGGGGTACATGGGCCGATGCGGGGTGCTGGGCCAGGGCCAATGCGGGGTGCCGAGGCCAATGCGGGGTACAGGGGCCGATGCGGGGTACAGGGGCCGATGCGGGGTGCCGGGGCCGATGCGGGGTGCCGGGGCCGATGCGGGGTGCTGTGCCGGGGCCGATGCGGGGTACCGAGGCCGATTCGGGGTACAGGGGCCGATGCGGGGTGCTGGGGCCAATGCGGGGTGCCGGAGCCGATGCGGGAGGCCGATGCGGGGTACCGGGGCCGATGCGGGGTGCCGAGGCCGATGTGGGGTGCCGAGGCCGATGTGGGAGGCCGATGCGGGGTGCCGAGGTCGATGCGGGGTGCCGGGGTCGATGCGGGGTGCCGAGGCCGATGTGGGGTGCCGAGGTCGATGCGGGGTGCCGAGGTCGATGCGGGGTGCCGGGGTCGATGCGGGGTGCCGAGGCCGAAGCAGGGTGCCGAGGCCGATGCAGGGTGCTGTGCCGGAGACGATGCGGTGGGCAATGTTATGGTGGCAATGTGCTGTGCTGGGGGAAGAAGGAAGCAGGAGGAACTCGGCACAGGGATGGTGGGAACTCCTCATAATGGGGCACAGTGGGTGTACAGACCCGGGAACTCAGCACAGGGATGGTGAGAACCCCTCATAATGGGGCACAGCGGGGGGTACAGACCCGGGAACTCAGCACAGGGATGGTGGTAACCCCTCATAATGGGGCACAGCGGGTGTACAGACCCGGGAACTCAGCACAGGGATGGTGGGAACTCCTCATAATGGGGCACAGCGGGGGGTACAGACCCGGGAACTCAGCACAGGGATGGTGGGAACTCCTCATAATAGGGCACAGCTGGTGTACAGACCTGGGAACTCAGCGCAGGGATGGTGGGAACTCCTCATAATGGGGCACAGCGGGGGGTACAGACCTGGGAACTCAGCACATGGATGGTGGGAACCCCTCATAATGGGGCACAGCAGGTGTACAGACCCGGGAACTAAGCACAGGGATGGTGGGAACTCCTCATAATGGGGCACAGCGGGGGGTACAGACCTGGGAACTCAGCACATGGATGGTGGGAACCCCTCATAATGGGGCACAGCGGGGGGTACAGACCTGGGAACTCAGCACATGGATGGTGGGAACTCCTCATAATGGGGCACAGCGGGGGGTACAGACCTGGGAACTCAACACAGGGATGGTGGGAACCCCTCATAATGGGCACAGAGGGGGTACAGACCCGGGAACTCAGCACATGGATGGTGAGAACCCCTCATAATGGGGCACAGTGGGTGTACAGACCCAGGAACTCAGCACAGGGATGGTGGGAACTCCTCATAATGGGCACAGCAGGGGGTACAGACCTGGGAACTCAGCACAGGGATGGTGGGAACTCCTCATAATGGGGCACAGCGGGGGGTACAGACCTGGGAACTCAGCACAAGGATGGTGGGAACCCCTCATAATGGGGCACAGCGGGGGGTACAGACCTGGGAACTCAGCACAAGGATGGTGGGAACCCCTCATAATGGGGCACAGCGGGTGTACAGACCCGGGAACTCAGCACAGGGATGGTGGGAACTCCTCATAATGGGGCACAGCGGGGGGTACAGACCCGGGAACTCAGCACAGGGATGGTGGTAACCCCTCATAATGGGGCACATCGGGTGTACAGACCCGGGAACTCAGCACATGGGTGGTGGGAAACCCTCATAATGGGGCACAGCAGGGGGTACAGACCCGGGAACTCAGCATAGGGATGGTGGGAACCCCTCATAATGGGGCACAGCGGGGGTACAGACCCGGGAACTCAGCACAGGGATGGTGGTAACCCCTCATAATGGGGCACAGCGGGGGGTACAGACCCGGGAACTCAGCACAGGGATGGTGGTAACCCCTCATAATGGGGCACAGCGGGTGTACAGACCCGGGAACTCAGCACAGGGATGGTGGGAACTCCTCATAATGGGGAACAGCAGGTGTACAGACCCGGGAACTCAGCACAGGGATGGTGGGAACTCCTCATAATGGGGCACAGCGGGGGGTACAGACCCGGGAACTCAGCACAGGGATGGTGGGAACCCCTCATAATGGGGCACAGCGGGTGTACAGACCCGGGAACTCAGCACAGGGATGGTGGTAACTCCTCATAATGGGGCACAGCGGGGGGTACAGACCTGGGAACTCAGCACAAGGATGGTGGGAACCCCTCATAATGGGGCACAGCGGGGGGTACAGACCTGGGAACTCAGCACAAGGATGGTGGGAACCCCTCATAATGGGGCACAGCGGGTGTACAGACCCGGGAACTCAGCACAGGGATGGTGGGAACTCCTCATAATGGGGCACAGCGGGGGGTACAGACCCGGGAACTCAGCACAGGGATGGTGGTAACCCCTCATAATGGGGCACATCGGGTGTACAGACCCGGGAACTCAGCACAGGGGTGGTGGGAAACCCTCATAATGGGGCACAGCAGGGGGTACAGACCCGGGAACTCAGCATAGGGATGGTGGGAACCCCTCATAATGGGGCACAGCGGGGGTACAGACCCGGGAACTCAGCACAGGGATGGTGGTAACCCCTCATAATGGGGCACAGCGGGGGGTACAGACCCGGGAACTCAGCACAGGGATGGTGATAACCCCTCATAATGGGGCACAGCGGGTGTACAGACCCGGGAACTCAGCACAGGGATGGTGGGAACTCCTCATAATGGGGCACAGCAGGTGTACAGACCCGGGAACTCAGCACAGGGATGGTGGGAACTCCTCATAATGGGGCACAGCGGGGGGTACAGACCCGGGAACTCAGCACAGGGATGGTGGGAACCCCTCATAATGGGGCACAGCGGGTGTACAGACCCGGGAACTCAGCACAGGGATGGTGGTAACCCCTCATAATGGGGCACAGCGGGGGGTACAGACCCGGGAACTCAGCACAGGGATGGTGGTAACCCCTCATAATGGGGCACAGCGGGGGGTACAGACCCGGGAACTCAGCACAGGGATGGTGGTAACCCCTCATAATGGGGCACAGCGGGGGGTACAGACCCGGGAACTCAGCACAGGGATGGTGGGAACCCCTCATAATGGGGCACAGCGGGTGTACAGACCCGGGAACTCAGCAGAGGGATGGTGGAAACCCCTCATAATGGGGCACAGCGGGTGTACAGACCCGGGAACTCAGTGCAGGGATAGCTGGGAACCCCTCATAATGGGCACAGCGGGGGTACAGAAATCCAGGAAGTCATACAGTCTGGCTTCATGATGCCCACACTTAAGATGGCCCCAGTCAATTTCTGTTTTATAAAGTGTCTAAATGCTGTAAAAACCTAACAAAACGGACCTTAGTTTACAGACTAACTGTAGTAGAATACATTAAGTTTGTGTATTACAGGGGTTTTCATATTTAAAAAGTTTATATTTTTAATATTGTGGCCGGAACTACGCTTTAAGGGGGATAGGTTAAGGATGCCGGCACAGTTTGTACAGAACAGAGGACTGGCTCGCAGTCCTCTCAGCATTAATAGTGACTTACTTGGGTAACTTACTTGGGTTTTGAAGGCACTGAGTGACATTCGGGTGGGAAAAGGGCTTCCACTGCTGTCTTCAGGGGCTCTGGTCCCTACAGGGTAAAGCAGCCTCCAGGAAGGCAGGAAACTCCCAGTGTTGGTGGGTGAGGTAGGAGTTGAGAGGAGACCTGGCTCTGTGCTGCATGTGTGCTAGAAACGTCTAAGGCTGGGTTCACACTAGTGCAAATTGGATGTGGTTTCTGCACATCCAATTCACGATAGCAGGAGATTGTGACCTGCTCTCTATGGAGCTGGTTCACATATCTCTGCTGCGGCTCTGGTGTGAATTTGCACTGGGTCCTGTGCATCTTTTGGACCATTTCAGGTCCAAATTCAGCCAAAATATTTGGGCTGAATACAGACTAAAACAGTGAATGGGGACACACCGGACCTCTGCTGTGAGCTGCATACGGCAGTAGTGTGAACCCAGCCTGAAGCTAGACGCTGCTAACCCTGGGGTAAAAAAAAAACTATTTGACTTAAAGGGTCACTAAAGGAAAACATTTTTTTTGCTGAAATGACTGTTTACAGGGTATAGAGACATAAAAGTTAACTGATTGCTTTTAAAAATGATTAAAAATAGATTAAATTCTATCATATGATGTGCCTCTAGTTTCACTTTCGGTTTTAAACTGGTTTCATGTTTATGTGAAGTAAAGAGACCCACAGAACAAAAACAAACAAATCCAGTGCAGTGTTGTGTTTTTAAAATGAATCTGATTGGTTCTGAGTTTTAGACACACAGCTTGGACCACAGTGAAAAGCTCCCATGAGTTTTTTCATAAGGAGCCAGACAAGCAGGAAGTGTGGAGATCACAGCAGAATTACAGCAACTTCAAAGCAAAAACAAACAATGAGGACATGAAACCAGTACTGCAGTAAGGTAAAGGAAGCTATTTAGCTAAAAAAAAAAATTCCGTTAGTGATCCTTTAAGCCTGTGTAATAAGTTTTATTTGTGCAGAATTTTTGTGTTGCATTCTCTGAAGTTTGTCTTGCTGCTGGAAGCTCTTTTGTGTTTGACTAAAGCAAAATAAAGACTTTTATGTTTAGGTTAACCACCTGTTGCACGTGGTTCCAAGACACTACAACCCCCAAACTTTACAAAACCTACTCCTGTACTCCCAAGAAAACAATATTTATTGAGATAAGACTGCTCCTCTTCCGCTAATGGACTTGTGAAAGACTTAGTATGGTAGTAAATAAAAGGGAGAGTCATATGAGAAAGGTTGTTTATTTACAATGCTTCTATACCCGTGTAAGGTGTTCCTTGATTAAATTGTTTATGATTTGGATTTTTAATATTCAGTGCATAAATAAAATTAGATGTTATTGGTGTTTTGTAAAAGCATACATTTTAGCACTTTGAAAGTCCAGTTGGTGTCCTCAACTTTATTAATATATTAAATATTTGGGACTTAATGCTTTGACCATGTACCAGCCCATAATGCATTACTGTAGTTTTGCAACTAAATTATTTATAAGAATAATGCACTATAAGGGCCTTTGAACATTCTTTAGGTCAGCTGGCTTATAATGGCTAATAATGGGGGCTTTGTTATGTGCTAGTAGGGATGGGCAAAGGGTTCGGCCCCAACATTTGACTGCTGCCTTCGGGTCTGGTATGTATTTGCAGGAGAACCCCACGCCAAAAAAAAACAAAACTGCATGGGGCCCCCCAAAATCCATACCGGACCCTTAATCCGGGCATTCAGTCTGGCAGGTCAGGACAGGGGGACGAGAGCCCCCCTCCTGAACCATACCAGGCCACATGCCCTCAACATGGTGGGGTGGGTTCTTCGGGATGGGGGGCAAGGGCCTCATTCCTACAGCCGTAGCCTGTAGTTGTGGGGGTCTGCAGGCGGGGGGCTTATCAGAATTTGGAAGCTCCTTTTAACAAGGGGAGATCAGATCCCACCCCTCCTCCCTATGTGAATGAGTAATCGGGTACATAGTACCACTACCTATTCATCAAATGATGTCAAAAAGAAAACAAGTTTTTGTCCATTTTTTTCCCATTTTGTCAATTTGCCCATCATTATATATACATACATTTTTAACACTTGTATTTTTTTAAAACACCAAAAATACACACTTTACAGTTTGTTATAAATATATATTTATTTGGCTCTAATAAATAACTACAAATACATTATACATTTAAATAAATAAATAAATAAATAAATAACTGTAAAAACTTGGCAATTATAAATTATGTAATGATTCAGTAACTAAATTAGCTAAATAAATAGACATAATAGAAAATACAAAATAGAACTTTTTTTTAGTTATAAACTTAAATAGTGATTTTCCATCCAGTGAAACAGTAAGTTCAGTTCACCAATAGCTTTAATGGCAGCTGCTTCAGTTTCCATCTGAAGAAAAAATACAAATAAAATAAAGTTATAATGCTTTAGGTTGAAAAACGCCACACATCCACCAAGTTCATCTTTTCACAAATCCAACATAAATGAGAAGTGGCACTCAGGTAATTAACATATTAAGGGAGCCATGACCCACTGCCTGTCTTATGTTTGTGTGGTGGTGATATGGGGTAGACCAAATCAGGATTCTGACAGTTAAAGCTGAGCTTTAACTGTCATGCAGCATGGTACATAAGTTCTCATCACTTACAGGTAATTGCATGTATGTGCTGTCGCAGGGGACTCACTTACAGGTGTAAGTACTTTAGCTCCCCCATCTCCATGCTTTTCATAATAATATTTCTTCTGAACCACAACCCCACCACTACCCTAGGTTTTACCACATTACCTCACCACTAACATAATGCCATAACTGTTATATGAAGTAAGGTACTGCTGCTTATATGTCTCTGGCTTCAGTACTTTCTGAGTACCTGGTTCAGAATGATCATCCGCCAGCAAAATCAGAGTGAAGTCAGGACCATGCTTAATCTATGTCAGTGACTCAAATTGTGCTCATGACATTGGACCAAAGGATCTAGTGAAAACCAGAGACTAGCATTTTCAGAAGTCACAAATGAGAGAATCTATATTTCATCAGTACAATTTTCCTTTAACCCTAACACTTAACCATACCCCATAAAATCCACCAACACTCAACTTCCTCCAACAAAAGTTAACACAGTTTTCCACTCCAAAAACCTAAACCAAGCTTGTTTTATCATTTACCCTAAATCCTTAGTTCCCTAAATTAACTCCTAAACCAAGGCCTATTTACTTAGATTATCACATACTATCAGTCTCTACAGCAAATACTCACATCCTGTCGTCAGTTCTGTGCTATAAATATACCATCATTAAGCTAACAGTGGACAAAGCTGGTGGTCTCCACGTGGAGAAGAAAAATTGGCTGGTGGAAGTTATGCCTACACTTGTATATAGCAAACATGCTAATTGTAATATTATAGCCCAAGCTATTTTCATGAACTTTAATTATTTGCATCTGTGTTTTTAACTAGGTAGATATTTTCATAAAATATAACTAAATACCTTAAAATAGTCATCCTTGAATTTCTTCATAACTGCATGGGACTGAGCACCACAGGGGCATCTTAAACTATTGTGCTGTTAAGAAATATAAATATATACATTTTAGAAATGACCAGACAGATAGATAATGAACTTTAGTGGTTTAATATCTCAGCTGTAATGATACTTACACATTCTTCCAGTGATTTATTTACACCTAGTATGGAATTGGCCAAGTGGGTAACATCTTGATGTTGCTGGTTTAAAATGGATTCTACTTCTGGAAAAACATTGGTGATATAGAACTTCCCTAATCTGAGCAGAAAGCAGCATCTTTCAGAAGGCTAAATTGGGAGACAAAATCCACAAAGCCAAATCACACATAAGTGAAACATTCTTGATTGAATTTTTTTACACACTCCAAAGATATATCTATATCCATATATCTATATCTATAGATATATCTATATCTATATATATCTATATCTATATATATATATATATATATAGATATATATATATATATATATATATATATATATATATATTTATTTATTTACTCACCTGTATCTGTTTTAGCTCACTTGTCTTTAGTAGGCTCACATCCGTAATTAGGTCCTTTTCATGCTGCAAAATCAATTTTTCAAACACCAATGGTGTTGTTATTATTATAATTATTTTATTATTATTATACAGGGCTTTGACATATATTTGCACATTTAAAGCTAACTCTGATGCCGCGTACACACCATCACTTTATGTGATGAAAAAAAACGACGTTTTTAAAAACGTCAATTTCAATGACCGTGTGTGGGGGAAAACGTTGTTTTATGTCTTGTGAAAAACGACAAAAAAAAATTGAAGCATGCTTCAATTTTATGTGTCGTTTTTCAAAACGTTGTTTTTTGTTTCACAGAAATTCACTGTGTGTAGCAAAAAACTACGTTTAAAACGACGTTTAAAACGACGTTTTTAAACCCGCACATGCCCAGAAGCAAGTTATGAAGCGAGCTTCAATGGAAAAGAGTGGTGAACGTAACCTCGCTTTGCTAGAGCATTGTGAAAAAACGATGGTGTGTAGGCAACGTCGTTTTTGAAAATTGAAGTTTCAAAAACTTTGTTTTTTACTTCACAGAAAATGTCATTTTTTTTCATCACATAAAGTGATGCTGTGCATTAGAGCCTTTATCATGACAATGTAACATTTAGTGTTCCCTTTTCATTATTTTGCCCTTAGGGAGCCAAATGACAATAAGAAAAAATCCTTACTGAGATTCTGATGCCCTGTACATACGATCACTTTTTGTGATGAAATAAAATGACATTTTTAAAAATGTCATTTAAAATGATCGTGTGTGGGCAAAATATCATTTTATGTCTTCTGAAAAATGACAAAAAATTTTTTCGAACATGCTTCAGTTTTTTATGTCATTTTTTAAAATGTCATTTTTTGTGTCATAAAAAATGATAGTGTGTGGGCAAAAATTACATTTTAAACCCGCACATGCCCAGAAGCAAGTTTTGAGACGGGAGGTAAAACTACCATTCATAATGGAGTAAGCACATTCATCACGCTGTAACAGACAAAAAAGCACGAATCATCTTTTACTAACAAGTAACCAGCTAAAAGCAGCCTCAAGGCAAATAGAACTTCCCCTTCAGAGTGCCGTCACTTTGTTCATCATTTTTCAAAAACGATGGTGTGTGGGCAACATCATTTTTAATGATGAAGTTGGAAAAATTTCTTTTTTTTTATGATAATAGACATTTTTCATCACAAAAAGTGATCGTGTGTACAGGGCATCAGCCTTTTCTAAAACTAGAGGATAAAAAAAGGGTTTGCTTTAAGTACACAAAGTAAAGCACCAACCATATTCCTGCTTTTGTGTTTTGCATTTTTTGTGCATTATAGAAATAATATAATATAGATATTGGTCCAAACATTTCAGAAACTTACAGTTATGCCACTTAACACCATATTACCATATCAACAGTTTTCTCTGTTTGGCCCTTAGAGTAGCTAGGCAATCCAGGCTGTTTGCACTTTTTAAGTGTATGTGAACCGTAACAATAAATGTATTTTTTTTTAGCGCTTTGTTATATCTGCTGATTCTTCCAGGAATCCAGTGCTGTCCTGTGTCATGTGCACTACACAGTGTTATTTTACTCATTACCAGTGATATCTACGTTATCATATGTGAGCTACAGAATACCTCACCCTATGTATTGGAAGATAAAGGGAGAAAGGTATTCTGTGACCCTAACACACCTGTCCAAGCATGATATAGTGAGTGTCACCCTAGGACAGGGAATGTGGTATTGCCAGGGTCATTGTGTGATTACAAGGGGAAAATTCTTGAAAAAATAAAACTAATGTAACCACAACATCTAAGGACTGGTAATCTAAAATATACACATTTTTAGATTCACTTTATTTACTTATTTGGATGCAATAAGATAATCTTTGGAACTTTTTCTAGGGTCCTATAAAGAGAAATTTTGTCACTGAGACAAATATTTAATCCAAAATTGTACTGGTAATGTATGCGCATGTATTTAAGGCATTTAGGCTATGCTCAAACCTTATATGGAGCACACCATTCTAACCAAATAAGCTACTGGCTACAACAACTAAAACATATGTCTCTCATCCCTTAACCACTTCCATACCAGGCACTTACGCAGCTTCCCGCCCAAGCCAATTTTCAGCTTTCAGCACTGTCGCACTTTGAATGGCAATTGCGCGGTCATGCTACACTGTACCCAAACAAAATTGGCATCCTTTTTTCCCCCACAAATAGAGCTTTCTTTTGGTGGTATTTGATCACCTCTGCGATTTTTTTTTTTTTGCGCAACAACTAAAAAAAGGCTGAAAATTTGGAAAAAAAATTACGTTTTTATTTTTTTCTGTTAATTTTTTTGTAAATAAGTTTTCTCTTTCAATTACGGGCACTGATATGGCGGCACTAATGGGCACCGATGAGATGGCACTGATGGACATCGATGAGGTAGTACTGACGGGCACAGATGAGGTGGCACTGATTGGCGGCGCTGGTATGCGACACTGATGGGCACTCATAGGTGGCAGTGATGGGCATACATAGGCAGCACTGATGGGCACACATAGGCGGCACTGATGGGCACTCATGGGCGGCACTGGGCACTCATAGGCGGCACAGATGGGCACTCATGGGCGGCACTTATGGGTGGCACTGATGGATACTTCTGGGTGGCACAGATGGGCACTGATAGGTGGGCACTGGGCATGGATGGGCACTGTGGGGTGGCACTGATGGACACTGTTGGGTGGCACTGATGGACACTGTGGGGTGGCACTGATGGACACTGTGGGGCAGCACTGATTTTGCCAGGTTGCCAGTCAGTGCCCATGTGTGGGCACTGAATGGCATCTTTTTCTTTTTTTGAATGCTTTTTTTTAACTTTTTTTTTCAGGCTTTTTTTTTTTTTTCTGCCCACCCTGGTGGTCCAGGATGGGCATCCCTGGTGGTCCAGTGTGGCGATCCGAGGGGGGGCTGCGCTGATAAACAATCAGCGCGAACCCCCCCTGTCAGGAGAGCTGCCGATCGGCTCTCCTCTACTCGCGTCTGTCAGACGCGAGTGGAGGAAGAGCCATCAACGGCTCTTTCTGTTTACATCGTGATCAGCCGTCATTGGACACGGCTGATCACGTGGTAAAGAGTCTCCGCCGGAGGCTCTTTACCGAGATCGGAGATGCAGGGTGTCAGACTGACACCCGCATCACCGATCGCCGCGATGCGCGCCCCCACGGGCGCGCGCGGCATGAAATCCTGCAGGACGTTCTGGAACGTCCTGTCAGGATTTCATAACCACTTCCCGGACGTAAATCGGCTATAGGCCGGGCGGGAAGTGGTTAAAGGAGTTGTAAAGGAAAAAAAAAATTTCCTAAAATTTATGTCTGCAAGGTAGACAGACAGAATAGTCTAATGATTCTGTTAAAAAAAAGTAAATACCTATTAAATTCCTTCATCTATATCACCTCCGGCATTCTAGTTTCTGTTCTTTCATTCACTTCCTGGTTTGCGGCGCTCGTTCATGTAAGAACTATATTTCCCAGTATGCATTGCGGCAAGCCCAGTAATTCACACCTCCTTGAAGTCTCTAACACGTAGAGAGCGTCCTGCCGCACAGATGTAGTTCCCAGGAGGGGGCGAGCACGTCACTGACCACCGCAGTAAAGCCTCCTATCACAGTGGTGAGTAACAATCAGACAAGAAGAAAGTGAACAGAACAGAGAAGAAATAGAGCAACTTCTGAGCAAAAACTAACAATGAGGAAGTGAAAAGAGGAATGTCTGCTGGTAAAGAATGCTTATTATGATCATTTTTTTCCCCTTTACAACCCATTTAACTACTTAAAGAACCGATGGACTGCTGACCGATAGGTCCAAACCGATGGTTAGTACACAAAAGCATCGGTTCAAAACCCGCCCATGCTCAGAATCAAGTCGACGCATGCTTGGAAGCATTGAACTTCGTTTTTTTCAGCACGTTGTTTGTTTTACATCACCGCGTTCTGACCCGATCGGTTTTTGGAACGATGGTGTGTACGCACATCAGACCATCAGTCTGCTTCAGCAGTGAACCGATGAAAACGGTCCGTCAGACCATTCTCATCGGATGGATCGACCGTGTGTACGCGGCCTCACCAGAACCAGAACTAGTGTCCTCATTGGAAGATTTCTTCTCTATTTCTTTTCAATGACAATGGTAAAAAGAACAAATAGAGAGGGTGAATCTCCCTAACGGAGACACAGACAGCAATAAAAAACGAACAGGTGTTCTAATCCCTCTCCCCTCTATCTAAAAAAAAAAAAGAAGGTTTACCTTTAGTTATACTTGATTGAAATACTACAGAGATGTGATTTAATTTTCTGTTAGAATAGAAATTGTGGCCAAAGTACGAAAAAACAAATGAAGAAAGTACACAGACATATTAACTGCACTGATTTATGCTTACCAATATTTCCTCGAGTGTCTCAAAATATTTTTCAAATTCTCTGATATCAGCAGTAACAGGACAATGAAATTTGTTTCCATTTGACGATGGCATTGTCAGTAGAAAGATCACAATAACAAGCTGAAGGAGGCCGGTAGATAATGATTCCATAGTAAAGTGGAAAAATGAACGCCACCTGGAATGTGCATACGGTACATAAAATTAAAAACAATATATTTGTAATGTGTATATGTACTCGCAAGGGGCTTCCTACAATATAAATGTTAGATCTAGATGGTAAAGTGAAAAAATAAAAAAACAATGCAAATATAATAATAACAAGAGCGAAATAAAAACAATATTATATAGTATTATTAAAAATGATTATTTTAAATATTATTATTCAATGCAGAAAATAAATGCTGAGCACCTTACCTAAGCTTAGTTTCTTCAAGTAAAAATGTTGGGAATAGTGGTTATAAATGTAGGTTGTATTTCTCTCTTATATACTAAGGCACACTTCCTCAAATTTCAAGGTATGAATTTGTAGCACCTGTATGTGTTTCTGCAGGTTTGGAAAAAAATCCCATTCATGACTAAGATCCCTCATCAAGTCTCATGAAAAAAAAAATTAAATCTAGCAACCAGATGAATTGTTTTAGTAATAATTATGACACATGAAATTTTCCAGGAAAATTAACACACTTGATTTTACAATCTATGTACATTATGTTAATATTTCAAAAAGAGATGATGTGAGAAATAATTAAAAGTTAATAGTTTTGACTAAAATGGTACCTGCATATTAGTATGGGATTAGCTTATATATTAGACATGTGCACACTGAAATATTTTGTTTTTGGAATTTCGTTTTCGTCTGAAAAATAAATTTATTTAGTTACTGACGAAATTCATTTTTATTTATTTAGTTTTTCGTTAGAAATTGATTTAGTCCGAAAATCCGAATGAATTAAGGTTGAATCTGTCATTGAAGGCTTATGATGTCTGTCGAATGTTCAAAGAAGATTCAACGGAGCAGCGAAACTGTACGTCGAATCGTACATTTCCGGTCGAATGTTCCGCCTACAAGCTATAGAAGAATTCTAATGTTGTATGACTAGTAATAATTATATTTATTAATTATTATTACTAGTCAACCAACATTAGAATTTTTCTATAGCCTATGGGTTGAGCAATTGACCAGAAATGTATGATTGCAGCGTCGTACAGTTTAGCTGCTCCGTCGAATTTTCTTTGAACATTCTACAGACACCTTAAGCCTTCAATGACAGATTCGACGTGTGTATGTTTTTCGATGCTTTGTCGAATCTTCTGTCTTCATGTTGAATGTCAAGTTAGTTCTAGATATTTTACTGCTCCTCCTCTTTGGTTACAATCAGCCAATAACATTAATCATCATCATTATTTTTATTTTACTTCCCCCACCCAATTCCAGCAGCGATCTTTTCTCTCTATGCCAACTCTTTTCTCTCTATAATAATGAATCTCTTCTCTCTATAATGTAGAATCTTTTCTCTCTATAATGTCGAATCTTCTCTCTCTATGTCGAATAATCTTGGACTAATAAAGTTAAGGTTAGGCACATTCGTCCGACAAAAACATAAATAAAGCATTTGTTTATGTTGGATCTTTCGGTTTTTGTATTCTGCTCTTTCATTTTCGTTTGTTAAAACAATAACGAAAATAGCTGAAATTCGGACAAAAATATATTCGGACGAAAACAAATGCACATGTCTATTATATATAGGATCGCAAGGCTGAAGAACTGTGCAAGGGATAGAGTCTGGACATAATTTTTTCCAACACCAGTAAAGTCTCAAGCAATGTGTATCTTAACCCTCTGGGCGGTATTCCCGAGTCTGACTCGGGGTTACATTTTTGTGCTGCGATCGGTAATCCCGAGTCAGACTCGGGCTCGCCTTGCAGCATTCACAGGCAGTGTTTACTTACCTTATTCCTGGATCCTGCGACGCTGCCGCGCTGTGTGAGTGAGCAGTGTCTTCCTTGCTCGATTCACAGTGCCTGTGTTCTGCCGATCTCTGTTCCCTGCGACGTTACGACGCACGGGGGTGGAGAACGGCGCCAAATTCAAAAAAGTAAACAAACACATTACATACAGTATACTGTAATCTTATAGATTACAGTACTGTACGTAAAAAATACACACCCCCCCTTGTCCCTAGTGGTCTGCCCAGTGCCCTACATGTACTTTTGTATAATAAAAACTGTTCTTTCTGCCTGCAAACTGTAGATTGTCCATAGCCACCAAAAGTGTATTTTTATGTCAAAAGTGGTTTTAGAGCAGCTAGAAAACAGCGATAATAAATTATAATCACTTGCAGAATTGAGCGATAGTGATTTGTGGGGAAATTCGTCATAAAAAATAAAAGTAATAACAGCGACAATTCTGCAACTGAGCAAATTTCATTGATTTTGATTTGATTACTTTATTGAATATTTTTTATTATAATTATATTATTATTTGTTATAATTATTTATAATTATTTATTATATTATAATTTATAATTGTGTTTTTAAAAAAATTTCATACCCGGGTTGCCTACTAGACTCTTGTTTGGTCAGATTTAAGTGAGTTATTCCTAAGAATTACAGGCCTACAGTAAAAAACGCCAAATTTCCTTGAAAATAATGGTACCGCTTTCAGCACCTAAAATCTGAAATAATCATACCGCCAGGGAGGTTCAAGATGTAGTGTATATACACTGCCTAGTGGTGCTCTCATACTCCCTTGAGGTGACACAGATTTCTTTATCTGCCATTCAATTCCTTCCATTGATGTTTTTCTGAGGGATCATGCAAACTTGTTTAGTGGCACTTCCCTACTAAATAGTTTGAGGTGAAAATTACTCCATCATTTGGGGTGTCCAAAGGTGTGTACTATACCACAGAAAATTGGAATGTTTATTGAAGATTCCACGACAGTCAATGCATTTCAGGGATTTGTGACCCCTTCCTAAGGGCTAATAAATAAACATTTGATAATAATGATTAGACTGTTAACATATAATTCAATAATAAGTATTATAATGAAAACATACTATTATATAAAATATATGTAAAGTATATAATTAAACATCTGAACATGCTGTAATTCACAGAAACAGCTGTACTTCACACACAATTAAGAAATCTTAATTAGATACCTCCAACCATGAAATTAGAAAAATTTTTAACCATTTAAGGACCAGCCACCGCAGTTATACTGCGGCAGGTTGGCTCCCCCTCAGCGAATTGCCATTATGGTACGTTGGCCACATTAAGAGCTATAGGGGGTGTGCGTCCAACGACGGAGCCGATGCGTGTGGCTGGCTGGCCCTGCCGGCCACCCACAATTGCTCCTGACAGAGACAGAATGGAGACCTGTCAACGTAAACAGACAAATCTCCATTCTATCATGGGAGGAGAGACATATCTGCTTCTCCTAAAGATTAGGAACAGCAATCAGTCTCCTCCTCCAGGAATTCCTGTCCCACCACAGTTAGAACACACATGAGGGAACACATTTAACCCCTTGATTGCCCCCTAGTGTTAACCTCTTCCCTGCCAGTGAAATTTATACAGTAATCAGTGGCTATTTTTAGCTCTGATAGCTGTATAAATGTCAATGGTCCCAAAAAAGTGTCTAAAGTGTCCGATCTGTCCGCCACAATGTCGCAGTCCGGCAAAAAATTGCTGATCGCCGCCATTACTAGTAAAAAAAAAATGATAATAATAATGCCACGAATCTATCCCCTATTTTGTAGACGCTATGACTTTTGCGCAAACCAATCAATATACGTCTATTGTGTTTTTTTTTTACCAAAAATATATAGTAGAACATATATTGGCCTAAACTGATGATGACATATGTTTTTTTGTTTTTTTTTGGGGGGGGGGGGGGGGATATTCATTATAGTAAAAAGCATTGTTTTTTTTCAAAATTGTTGCTCTTTTTTTGTTTATAGCGCAAAAAAATATAAAAAAAACGCGGAGGTGATCAAATACTTCCAAAAGAAAGCTCTATTTGTGGGTAAAAAAGGACATTCATTTTGTTTGGGTACAGCATCACACGCAATTGTCAGTTAAAGCGATGCAGTGCCTTATCACAAAAAATGGCCTGGTCATTAAGGGGGCAAATTTTTCCGGTCCTTAAGTGGTTAAAAGGGTGATACATAACAATGCTGTTTATGTTTATACACATATTTCTGGAAGCTGTGATATACTTTTTGTCTACCCACACTCACATTTAAATATCCTACAGAGCAGTCAATGATATCCTCTCTGAAATCTAACAAACATAATTATATATACATCTATACCAATAACAAAGTGCTACATCACATAATCCCATATACAGTCATAAATAAAGTGCTTCTATTTAATACTAACTTGTTTAATTTATGTTAGTATAAAACAAAAGCACTTTATTATTGTATATAAGATCATATTATATTGCACTTTGGTATTGGAATAGATGTAATTAAGTGCTGTTTATATCATTATATTACTGGAAGCTGAATAAAAACGAATTACACTAAGCTGTCATTTTTATTTAATCACTTTGCCTTTCACACCCATTCACACCCCATGGACCAGAGCAATTTTGGCTATGGAACTGTTTGTTTGGCAATACGTTTTTCATTACTTAAGATAACAAGGTAACACATATATTGTTTTATTTTTATATTTAGATTTATTTTTCATGATATTTTTTTGCAATAATTTTTTTTTGTAATCCCTAAGCAATAAACCATAATAAAACTAAACAAAATGCACTTCTTTTTTTGTTTTGTTTTTTGAGCAGTGTTAGTTTAAAAGTAAATATTGTTACTGCAGTTTAAAGGTGTACATTTTTTCTGTTATTTATCCTGTTTAAAATTATTCTGGTACAAAGCACTGTGAATATATTTACAAATAAAATAAAATAAAGTGTGTGTGTGTGTGTGTATGGGGGGGGGGGGGTATTCTATGTTTTTTTTAATGTAAAATGTATAAATATAGATATTAGAGGTTTAAAAATATTAACATAAAAAAATTAAACAATGAGTAATAGAATAGAAAAACATAGAAATTAGAAGGAAAAAAAATTGAATGGTGAAGGGGAATAAGGAGTTTATTTGGACTGTTTAGAGTAAACTAAGGGTTAATAAGGGGTAAAGCAGAGGAACGTTTTATTTAAAAAAAAAAATCAGGTTGATTTAAGTAACATAATCTTCAGATTGAAGTTCATCCCTTTGATTGGCAGATGAATAAACAATATGTTACATTGTATCTTTCTATAGCATCTGAGCAAGTATTATTTATAAATACTGTAAGACAGGTATGTCCAAAGTCCGGATGAAGGCCCGTGTTCTGGTTTAATACGGCTTCTCTGGTGATTTGGTTACATACATTTTTTGGGGCCACAAAGTATACATATCATATTTATCGGCGCTGCCTTGGAGGGGGGCAGGACAAGCGCCATCAGAGTACGTACAGGAGAATCTCCTGTTTACTCGCCATCTGTAATAGGAAGTCCCCTCTCCTGGGCTGCCATTGGACGACTGCTCTGTCTATCATAGGAGTCGGGACTTTGTATTAAAGAGGCGGTCGAGTAAACAGGAGAGTCTCCTGTATGTAATCTGTTGGATCTCATTCTGTCTCCCTCCCTGTCCCCTCCGAGGCTGCAGATGGGCATGATGGGCATCGATTAGACTGCACTGATGGCAATGGGGAGGCTGAATTCAGGGCAAAGGTAAGGCTGCATTCATGGCAATGCTGAGGATGCATTGATTGCAATGGTAAGGCTGCATTGATGGGAATGGTGAGGCTGCATTAATTCCAATGGTGAGGCTGTATTGACTGCAATGGTAAGGCTGCATTAATTGCAATGCTAAGGCTGCATTGATTGCAATGTTGAGGCTGTATTGATTGCAATAGTGGGGCTGCATTCATGGCAATGGTGGGGCTGCAGATGGGCACTGATTAGGCTGCATTGATGGTCTCTGACCCTTATTTTGCTTCACAGTTCTTTATTTAAAAAAAAAAATCCTGAAACTTCCCTCTTAAAGTGAAGGTGTGTGTTATACGCCGATAAATACAGTATATTCAAATAACACGCCCAAGCTCATCCTTAGTCCTGAGCAACGCTCTGGGATTTGTTGACACACAGTGGAACCTCGGATTATGAGCATAATCCGTTCCAGGAGAATGCTCGAACGCCCCCACCGCACGCCAAACGCAGTACTGCACACCGCTTTGGCCTGAATCCTGCTTGTTTCGTGAGACAATACTCGCAAACCAAATTAGGATATTTTAAAATACAGTGCTCGTATTGCGAAACGCTCATTAACCACTTCCCACCCGGTCCATAGGGGATTTACGTCCGGGAAGTGGTTCTGAAATCCTGACTGGACGTCCATAGACGTCCTGCAGGATTTCATGCCGCGCGCACCCGTGGGGGCGCGCAGTGCGGCGATTGGTGATGCGGGGTGTCAGTCTGACACCCTGCATCTCCGATCTCGGTAAAGAGCCTCCGGCGGAGACTCTTTACCACGTGATCAGCCGTGTCCAATCATGGCTGATCACGATGTAAGCAGGAAGAGCCGTTGATGGCTCTTCCTCACTCGCGTCTGACAGACGCGAGTAGAGGAGAGCCGATCGGCGGCTCTCCTGACAGGGGGGGTTCGCACTGATTGTTTATCAGCGCAGCCCCCCCTTGGATCGCCACACTGAACCACCAGGAAAGAGCAAAAGAAAAAAAAAGGGGGCAACAAAAAAAAAGTCAGTGAAAAAAATAAATAAAAGCAGTAAAAAATA
This sequence comes from Rana temporaria, assembly GCF_905171775.1. Lineage (NCBI taxonomy): Eukaryota > Metazoa > Chordata > Amphibia > Anura > Ranidae > Rana > Rana temporaria. Next base: position 341,095,944 of record NC_053490.1, read on the forward strand.
AAAAAGATGCCAATCAGTGCCCACAAATGAGTGCCCATCAGTGCCGCCTATGAGTGCCCATCAGTGCCGCCTATGTGTGTCCATCAGTGCCGCCTATGAGTGCCCATCAGTGCCGCATACCAGCGCCACCAATCAGTGCCACCTCATCGCATCTCATCGGTGCCCATCAGTGCCGCCATATCAGTGCCCGTAATTGAAAGAGAAAACAATTAACAGAAAAAAATAAAAACATATTTTTTTTCAAAATTTTTAGTTGCGCAAAAAAAAAAAATCGCAGAGGTGATCAAATACCATCAAAAGAAAGCTCTATTTGTGGGGAAAAAAGGGCGCCAATTTTGTTTGGGTACAGTGTAGCACGACCGCGCAATTGCTATTCAAAGTGCGACAGTGCTGAAAGCTGAAAATTGGCTTGGGCGGGAAGGTGCGTAAGTGCCTGGTATGGAAGTGGTTAACCACGTTACTTGCAATCCGAGATTTCCACTGTGTGTATATATATATATATATATATATATATATATATATATATATATATATATATATACAAATAACATGCCCAAGCTTCACCACACACAGCCACAAAGGGAAGATAATTCTTGTTGGGCAGTGTATTAGTACTCGGACGAACACACTTATGCCGCGTACACACGGTCGTTTTATGTGATGAAAAAATGACCGTGTGTGGGGAAAACGTTGTTTTATGTCTTCAGAAAAACATAATTTTTTTTAACATGCTTCAATTTTTTGTGTCGTTTTTCAAAACGTTGTTTTTTGTGTCATTTAAAATGATAGTGTGTGGGCAAAACGACGTTTAAAATGACGTTTTTAAACCCGCGCATGCTCAGAAGCAAGTTATGAAGCGAGCTTGAATGGAACAGAGTGCCGTCGTACGTGCTGAACGTAACCGCGCTTTGCTAGAGCATTTTGAAAAAACGATGGTGTGTATGCTACGTCGTTTTTTAAAATGAAGTTTCAAAAACGTTGTTTTTTTTCATCACATAAAACGTCGTTTTTTTCTATCACAAAAAACGACCGTCTGTACGCGGCATTAGGGTCCTTTCACACAGGGCGGATCAGTAATGATCCGCCCTGTGAATCTTCGTTTGCTCAGCGGGGATCGCTCCGTTGATCCCCACTGAGCCGGCGGATGACAAGGCGGTCCCCGCACACACTGTGCAGGGACCGCCCTGTCTTTTCTCCGCTCTCCTCTATGGGAGGATCGGATGAACACGGACCGTTTGTCTGTGTTCACCCGATCCGATCCGCAGACGGAAGGAAAAATAGGGTTTTCCTCCGTCTGCAGAATCGGAGGAATGCGGAGGCGGGCGAGATCGGGTATCAGCGGATGTTCATTCGCTGACACTCGCGATCTCATAGGGACCAATGTATGTCCCATTTTTATCCGCACACGGATGGATGAAAAAGCGGACATACGGTCCGCAAGTGTGAAAGGGGCCTTAGACCAAATATTAATGGTTCAAAGAATGTCAGGCAAAATGGTCGCTCTCAGGCATGTTCAATTCATCAAATCTGGCCCTCTTTGAAAAGATTTGGGACACTCCTGCTGTACACACTATAAGAAAATTAGGCAAGCATTTTTGTGAGGAACGATCGTACAAAACATTCGGCAGCCAATTCTGACCTTCCAAACGGAAATTACTGAAGGGACAAACACCAATTTTTTGTACGCAAACAGAAAGAATGATTTTTATTTAATGTGTACCATTTTCGTATGATTTTCATATTGCTCATGATCAGAAACAACAAATAACAAAAAAAAATATTTGTCATACAAGGATTTTCATTATTTCTATCCTCAGTTCTGACTTGCTGAGAAACATAGCAGAAAACTGTTTGATCGTTAGCCAGATTTTCACATAGTGTGTATGTGCCATAAAGCTGCCAACCTTCTCTGTGTACACAGCAATGCTGGTGTTTCATCAGATTAGGCGACCCATCAAAATTTGTAACGGAAGTGACGTTTCGTCGCCACCATCTTGCTACACCCCACACTCGTCCACAGTAAGGATACAGTGAGAAGGCGGCAAGTGAACATCTTGTTAGCCCACCGGTGTCTTGAATTTAACACTTATTTTTGACAGTAAACGGAGCTTAAATAGTGAAATTCAGTATTTTGAAATCCCTCAGGCTGTTTTGATGTTCATTTTTAAAAGAAGCTGTGTTCTGTCATATTAGAAAATCTGTGAGATCAGCAGGCTTGCCACTGCTTTTACAATTCAACATCTAAATAGTCAGAAGCATTTTTAAATACTGCATTTCATTATATAAGCTATGGTTACTGTTAAAAATAAATGTGAAATGCAAAACTCCGGTGGGTGTATCAAGATGTCCGCTTGCCACCTTCTCACTGTATCTTTACTGTGGACGAGTGTGGGGTGCAGCTAGATGGCGGCGACAGAACATCACTCACGTTACAAATTCTGATGGGTCGCCTAATCTGACGAAACACTGGCTTTGATTAGACATGCTTGTTTACCGGGAGAGGGGATCCTGGCAAACAGGAAGAAAGCTTGGATGTGCTACACACTTCCTGTGTACAGTACAATGGTGACTGTTTTTAGGTGTGTGTGTGTGTGTGTGTAGCACGCCCAAAATCTGCAAACATGACAGTGAAAAAAAGCACCAAAAATATTGATACATTTATTACATGTATACCTTACCTAATACATGAGCATCTTATTGGGCATAGAGTAATCAGTGACAATGTTGGATGTCAGGTATTATTTTTTACAGAGTAATCAGACAGGTTTTACGTCAATCTCTGGAGCCTGCTGTAGTTAAAACTGACAGGGCTAATTAACACACAATATGTTAGTAAATAGTGAGCTAATTGGTCCTACTAAAAAAATAATCATTGATTATCTTTTGTATCCCTTATAGTGTTATTTATACATTACTTGTCACAAAACAATAGAAAGATTATTTCTGCTCAATTTGACATTTTTAGGTATGTACACATGCCAAGACATTAAAAATTTGAGTAAGTCTTAGCAATTTAGAAATTATAACTGTACATGGATCAAACATCATATGTGCAAAAGAATGTGAAAAGTCCCTTGCAATGCAGGAAAAACTGAAAAAATGTTTTGTCACTAAAGGGAATGTTATTGAAAAATTACAAAGATGCTTTGTCACTTCAGGAAACCAGAAGTAGACTACCTGTCATCTGGTGTGACCAGATATGCTGAATACACAAGAGATAAACACAGTTCAAATCAAAGTGATACAATTTATTTGTGAACGCACAACATACATAACATAACACATGTACACATGTGTACAATATATATATATATATATATATATATATATATATATATATATATAATATTTACAGGATATAAAAAAAAAACAATAACCAAACAATTGTGTAGACTGGAACTAACTACAGTAACTAATTATTTACATACAATTGCAGGGAAATAGGTAGAGGGAAGTATGGCAAAGCAAATGTGGGGTGGGAAGGTTGGTTAGAGCACATCAAGATAGTTACACGTACAGGCCCATCTGCAGTGCTAATATCTCTTTCTCTTCTCATAGAACAGACTTTCCTTGTGAGGAAGGAACAGAGAGCGTGGACAAACTATGTACAGCCCAGCCAGGAAGCATGCCCATACAGGTGCCCCCAAGTGTTGCCACCTGTCAGTATTTTAACTGGCAGCCAGTAAAAACCAGGCACTTTTCTCCTAACAGTAAATGTCAGTGACAGGAAAAGGTTGCCAGTAAAAAATATGGCTGAGCCAGCCCAGTGCCTGTTACAGTGTTGGAGGCGGTACCTGAGTGTGTTGTGTGAGCTTGTGGTGCAAGGAGATTGTCACTGTGACTCAGTAGGGGACGTGTCGTGTCGGTGAGGTGTCATCATCATCTGTGGTGCTGCACAATGCTCTCAGTGTCACTGTGAATCAATGTCATGTGTGCCACTGCCCATTCTTATTTCTTGCCCTCCTGAGTCTGTCCCTGAGCTACTTACTTACTATATCTAAAATAATGTAAGAAATATGTTTTTTTTCCCCATTATATTTACCTTACATCAAAATGCTAATTGCATATTGTACTTGTTTGTAGCCTAAACACTGAAATTTGCACTTGAAACTGTACCTTTGTAACTTTTGGAGATGCCAGTGAAAACATGGCTGTTCCAGTAAATTCTGGGTGTCATGTCTTTAAATTTCAATCTGATAGGTCGACAACACTGGTGCCTCCTCTGTACATGGCTTGTTGAGGGGGCACTTGGAGATGAGGAGGAAACTACAGCGCAAGCAGGAGACTGAAAAAGAACAGGTAAGCCACGGATCTGTGCCATACGATTGCAGAGAGCAGTCAAGTAAAACATCTTTTTTATTTTACAAAAAAAATTACCTTTACAACCACTTTAATTTAGCCAAGAAGTTTGCCAGAAGTTAAAAGCAAAGAAAAAGTGAGCAATTTAATGCTGCGAGCAATAAAATATAGTTAATGTAAATGTACAAAACCACATAAACCACATCATTGTTTGGTCTTTCCTGAGTGTTTCTTTCACTTTCCTTGCAAAAAAAATAAAAAATATTGCTTCCTGCCATAGAAAACAGTGACAGTATGTTGTAAAGCTTCATCTTTTCATTCATACTGTAAAAATGGGAAACAGTGGGGTAAATTCACTAATGTTGTATGCAGTAAAAAGGTCCAATTCTCAAAAAAATAAAAAATGTTATTACGTTAAAGTGGTATTCACTGCAAAATAAAAAACGTGTGGGTAAATATCGCGAAAAAAAACATTCGGTATGCCCTTACGGAACAGTAAAAAACATGCAATATTCATCACTAAAGTTTTGCTGGCGGTATTACATGCAGTATTTGTCAGAAACAGTGTGGGTATCCCCCAAATAGCTGGATAATATGGAGCAGGCTGAGAAGCCGGCCGCTAGGTCCTTATCAAGAGATGACTCATCAGCTGTCAGCGGGTTCCCCTCTGACAGCTAAATGTGAAGAAAACATGCCGGCAAATAAAAATGAATAAACAAAAAATGCTGTGGGTTTGCCCCAATGCATACCAGGCCCTTCGCGTCTGGTAGGAATTTTAAGGGGAACCACATTCCAAAAGATAAAAAAAGCAATTGAGTCTCTCCCAAAATCCATACCAGACTCTTATCTGAGCATACAGGCCGGCAGATCAAGAAAGGGAAGGGCCAGAGGTTTCTTTTTTCTTTTTCGGGTGAGGCATCATGATTGGCATTGTATCTACTTTGAAGGAAAGTTTAAAAAAAATTAAATAAAGGAATTGTCAAAAACTGTGTGTGTGTTTTTATTTCTTTTTGACACCATTTATTGGTGAATGAGTAGGGGTATAATGTATTCATATTAACGGGCTGGGATCTGGTGGCCACCTTGTTAAGTCCCCCACCTGAAGACCCCCACAACCACCACCCAGGGTTGTGATGAAGAGGCCTTTGTCCTCATTAACATTAAGACAAGGTGCATTGGTGTGGGGGGCTCTGCCCCCATTCTCCCTGCCAATGATGTCACAAGGGGGGGACCACCTGATAACATAACCAGTTGACTCCTCCCCTTAGCTATTTTAGTTTCAGACAGCTGCCTTTTTTCTTTTCTTTTTTGGGTGCAGTGGCGTAGTGGTATGGCGGGCATCGTGACTGACGTTGGATCTATTTCAGGGGATTTAATTTTTATTTTTTAATAAAGGAATTGTCAAAAACTGTGTGTTTTTATCTATTTTGTAATGCTTTTTTTGGTGAATGAGTAGGGGTACAATGTACCCCCATCAACAAGGGGACAAGGTTCTTTGAGGTGCTTCCACCCCAAAGCACTTCCCATATTGAGGGCATGTGGCCTGGTATGGTTTAGAAGGCGGGGTGCTTGCTCATCCCCTTCCTTTTCTTACCTGCCGGGCTGCATGCAAGGGTCTGGTATGGATTTTGGGGGGGGGCCACATGCCTTTTTTTTATATTGATGTGGTATTTCCCTTAATATCCATACCAGACCCAGAGGGCAAGATATGCATTGGGGGGGGGGGGGGTTAGTCATCTGTTGTTAAGGATGTGGCGGCCGGCTTAATTATCGCATAATCTAACCTTTACCCCAGTAGTTATTCAATTCTTTGTGAATTGAACATTTGCACAATTGTTTCCACATGCGTTATTTTACTGCTACTTTTTCAGTGTTATTTAACTCTTATGCCGCGTACACACGGTCAGACTTTTGACCGGGCAAAACTCTGTCGGAATTTCCAACTGAAAAATAGAGAACCTGCTCTCTAAGTCCGTCGGAAATTCCGACTGAAAAAGTCCTTTGGAAATTCCGACCGTGAATTGACCTCCAAATCATTTAAACATGTTCCATTCTACATGAATGTAACTATTTTTTTATGTAATAAATGCCCATTTATTAGATTATAAATGAGAAGATTGATTGAGGATATTATTGTACAAAATTAGTCAAAGCAAATGAACAAAATCACATTGCTTGGTGTTACTTTGTCTTTTGTTATGTATTTTACATTACAGAAAAAGGGAGTCCAAAAATGTAAAGCCTAAAGAGACATTAACACATGCATGCTCCCAGTGATAAATGCTAATGTACAAATGTTATGCTTTGTTCATGTGGTCTAAACAAACCCTCAAATAAAAACAAAATACACCAAAAAACAGGAGAAAAGTGACAAAAATAAAAAGAACATTCTCATGTTGGGGGGGTGTATTAATTTTTCAGTGACTGTATGCTATCATATAATGCCCAATAATAATCATTGATTGTGATCCTGCATGTGTGATACAAATACCCCGAAATGTTGCTTTTCATGAATTTTTTTTAAAGATAAACAGAGATCAAAACTGAAAGTACTTTTTTTTTTACTTATTTCCTTATTTTGTTAGAAACATCAAATAACACACAAAGGTCTTACAATATACAGTCTTTTTAAATATTTTAGAATGTTCTTTTGTAAAGCACTGCACAATATGTTGACTATATATAAATCCTCAATAAAAATGATTATAATAATAACTACTATAATAATAAAATCTACATCCAAAAACAAACAAAATAACACTTTGGGCATAAATGAAACACAAGCAATTCAAAACCCTTAGAAGACTTAAAAACAACTCTAAACCACCATAATTTACAAAAACTCTTTAACAAAGAGTTTATTGACTGTTCTCCCATTACAAAGACTTACCAAAAACTCTACTGCAATTGTCTATATACAGGAAATATTTCTGAAAAAAAATTGCAATCAGCAATACTTAGTCAAATTCTTTAAATATTGATTTTTTATTATTATACAATAACAATGAAAAGCAGTTCTCTATACCTCAGAGTATATTTGTATATACAGTAATTATGATATTTTAAATATATAACTGAATCTGGATGAATGTTTAGGCAACTGCACTTGAAAATTTACGGCTGTGTGATTACCTTTATTTGTTTAATGGATTCTGGTGGACATCATAAATAAGCAATCTTAACGGGGTTGATTTATTAAAGCGGTTGTAAACCTTAAATTTGCACTTTTACCTACAGGTAAGCCTATAACAAGGCTTACCTGTAGGTAAAAAGAATATCTCCTAAACCTGTACGGTTTAGGAGATATTCCCCTCGCAATGCGGGCGGCGCATGCGCAGGGGGGATCCACGGCGGAAGATCCGGCAGCCGCCGGACCTTGCCGATTTTTAAATCTCCCGCGCGCATGCGCGGGAGTGACGTCATCGCCGCTCCAGCCAATCACAGCGCTGGAGCGGCGCCGCTCCAGCCAATCACAGCGCTGGAGCGGCGATACCCGGAAGACACGCCGGAGCAAGATGACATCTCGCTCGGCGTGAACCAGGTAAGTGTTGTTCACCTCGTTTTTAGGTAAGTATTTCATAATCAGCTATTATGCGGTGCATACTAGCTGATTATGCATTTTGCCTTGCAGGTAAAAAAAAAAAAAAAAATTATATATGCGGTTTACAACCGCTTTAACTAGTTGTGGACTAATATAATGCTATTTATTGTAAACACAATTTTTTTAAATGATTCAGATTATCATTTCAAATTTCATGTTTATAAACAAAGACTACTATTTAGAGATTCCTTCTGTTATTATACAGCAAGTAGCCCCAGATGACCTGGGGTATGGTCATGGAATAGGGAGTATCTACTGCCCAGGTTCTGGTGCATTATGATTATGAGATCCTACAGGTGAGAGTGTTGTGAACAGGAAATCTATTTTTTGATAGGACTCTGGAACCTGGCCAAAGGAGACGTCGAGTTCCTTTGCCAATTTTCCAAACCAGATTTTTCACTTTGATGGGAAATCCAGAGGTGTGTCTAAAATTTAACTAGGAAATTCATATTTACGGGGGAGGCTTTGAGTATTGAAGAGCAGCCAGATCTGCTGAATATATTTTTTAAATGGAAATTAGTCACATATGGTGGAGGATGTAGAGCTTTAAAAGTTGTTTGTTGTAGAACATTTAAACAGCCAGTATTCTATTTACTTACTAAGTCTCTGTGTGCAGTCTGGAGAAACTTCTTAGCATGGCCGTACATTAATCTTTTTTTTTTTTTTTTTTTGATCAATCAGTGAGTTGAATGGAAATAAATATCGAATTCTCCCATGCACACATTTATTGTGGATGGGAAAATCACTCCCACAATGCAGAATAAACAAATTAGTGTTGCTGGCTATAGACGGCGGCACTCATCATTCAGGAAAAACCCAACAGGCTGGTTGTACACAAGTCGATTGATAGATCAACTTTTGTACAACCATCTAGCCCCCAATATATACATCCTATCCTAAACATAATGGTAGCCCCTACTTTTTTGTTTCCTTTTTTTAAATCTCTCATGGATTATAATAGACTTTTCCCTGGTCCAATTCCAGGATACTAATTTTCTATTCTTGCCTCTGATCCAAATCTATGATGATGTAAATGCATGCACGTAGAAGAAAGATCACACTAGAACACACCAGTCAGTATGAGCTCTGTCTCATCAACAGGCGTTTATTCAGGGTCACAGCTCCAGTCCTTATATAAACTAACAAAGGGGGGGGGGGGGGGAAACTATACATGAGCATAGGTGGCACTTTAAATGAGGCACATAGCTGTGCCTCCATCCCTGATACAAATGTATAGAAAGGAAATGGGACTTTGAGTGAGGTTCAAGACAACGTGGAGGTATATTAAAAGGAAGCATGTTTATTGGCATAAAACACAGTGTGGTACAGTGTCTAATATGATGGGGCTGTACATAATAAGACACAGCTATAATACACATTGAAGGCACATCTTAGTAATAACTTGGAAACTCATGGCACATGGGATTACATGTGAAACATGGACGTCAAGGGTACATAATGTTAACAATCAACAATGCATGACAGTATGAGAATAAATGAACAGCTCCCATTAAGACATAAACACACACAATTGAATCCTTGAATAGGCATGGCACAATTAAGATGACGTGAGGTAAGGGATTGGTAACTCGTAGTTGCTTGTGAATCAATGAGTGGATCCATAAACTGATATGGGAATGCGTTGGCATCCTATGTTGCCCGACGCGTTTCGTGTTAGACACTCATCAGGGGCGGATGCTCCCATATCTAAAGAGATTGAGATGTATTTGAAATTATGATATCACTAAGCATAAAGGAAAGGCATATTTGTCAGTCCTAAACTTATGTGCCCAAAGTGCTTGATGTGCATGGTGGAAATGATTGGGGTATTAGACAAGGTCGGCAAGAGCGTGTCAGTCCCAGAAGCTGAGGGGATCAAGCCACGTGCAACGGAGGCGCAGGCATGGACTGTCACAAAGGACAGATGGCAACAAGGTAATTGGATCCTCCTTTGGAATGATGGTAAAATATTGGGAAACGCCATAGAGTCTATATTCAAAAATACATGAAATGTGTAAGGGTGGAGAACAACCTTACTGGATTAGATCCAGAGGCAAATATGAGTACCAAAATTACCTGGATATAGAATGGCATGGGGCAAAAAATTCCCACGCAATATGGCGTGATCCCATGGAGATAGAGAGGAACTGTGTGAAGGCAAAGCTGCTCGTTGGCTGATACCAACGTCACGTCGGCTAAATGCATGCCAGGAGGGGCTCCGTTCGGGGCAGGAAACCCCGCCCATGAAAACAGCTTGCCTCCATAGACTGAGTAGGGCCGGGATGGTAAAGACGCGGCCTGCATCATGGCGCCAAAGATGACTTTAGACGTATAGAAGCTGTGTCTTATTATGTACAGCCCCATCATATTAGACACTGTACCACACTGTGTTTTATGCCAATAAGCATGCTTCCTTTTAATATACCCCCATGTTGTCTTGAACCTCCCTCAAGTTTCCTTTCTATACACTTATATAAACTAAGTGACATAAGCAATCGTCATCACATATGTGTGTATTTGATTGGTTCATCCATATATATAGTCTTCTCTTGTGACGTCTATTCTTCGCCTCGAGGCTTCAGATTCCAGGACATGGGGGCCATTTTTCCTTTGCACGGTGGGAGGGGGTAGGAGTAGGTATTGGGTGAGACATCTGTTTCTCGTTTTCACTCTGGGATGATTAACTCTGTCATAATTTTCATTCAAGGAAAATAATACTAATGTTTCTCACGTGATCACCAAAACACACACATATATATCTCGCAATATGAAAGGAAAGAAATAATAAAAATAATAAAAGAAAGAAAGGAAAGAAAATAACAATATTTGAGTGTATAAAAGAGAGAGACAACTCCATCCCAGCTTTCCATGATATCCAGTGGCAGCATACAGTATTTATCATCACCCTTTGGACGCAGCTATGTAATCAGTTTTCTATCCAGGTACATACACTAAGGTCCATGCCAACACCGCTCAATGTATAAATTAAGTGTTTATGGGGAACTGTATCTAATGCATTTGCATGAAAACTTAATTTGAAACACGATTAGAATAATTAGAATATGAGGATGGGAGGGGGTTTGTGAAATGTGGTTTTGAAGTGTGTTTTTGAAATCTGTTTAATGCATTTTTTAAAACAATGCAATGTGGTACTGCAAAATGAACCTGGTTTGCTACTGGAAAATTGATATATTGGTTTAGTTTTTATTTAGTTTTTGTTTGTTTGTTTTTTGTTTTTTTTAGTAGTAAACTTTCTTTAGATCTGTTGTGACTTCTACCATTCATTCCAGGCCTAATACTGTTGGATATTTAGAATGTTTACAGACTTTTTATGTACTCCTGGTATTACATTTTCTTTTTCATTGTTACAGATCTCCCATACAAGTGCTCAGTTCAGCATGCCCTTTGTTTGATAATTCCTTTTATCATTGAACTGGTTTTCAAGATTCTCTCTGCATAGACGTCAACGAGATTCACATTAAGGTTCCATGCACACTGGGCTTAAAAAAACGTCTGTTCTTTTTGGAGTAAAAAACATTCATATAGAGCATTTTTTGTACAAAGTTTAGACGAGTTTAGGAGAGTTTTACGTTTTTCTGCCAGAAAGCTCCAATCAGGAACGCGAATGAGAAGGTTTTATTTTCCTGCCTCTAAACGTTGTTCTCGAAAATATGCCTGTAAACGTCCTAATGTGTATTGACAGCATTGAGCTGCTTCTACAGGCAGAACACACAACTCCTGTAGAAGCAAAGTTTTTTATGCCAGTTTGCATGGAGCCTAAAGTGTTACTAAACCCAGGACCCTGAATTCACTATATCTGGTCTCCCACAGTACACAGAATATGGAAATGCAATTATTTAAGTAAATATAAATGGCTAAATATATTTTCTCATCAGCAGTATATAGTCTTGTGACTTCTATGAGTGTTTGGTTAAAGCTTGTAGGATGAGTTTTCATTCTCCTCTGACTGTCCTATGGGGCTGCAGAACCCCTGACCCTCTGTCTGGACAGCGCTGTTTGGCCCTGTGCTGATGTGCTGTGCTGATGACATGCACCCTCCTAAGAAAAAAAACTCTCTAGCAATACACACCAAACTGAGCATGTGCAGAGTGTCCACAAGGGTCTGTCCTTTTAGGAGATGGATTGAGGACAGTGGAAAAAGGGGAGGAACAGAGAAGACAGGATCAAACAGTCTTTTTACACAATGCGCATAAATGGGCATACCTAGAACATTTGGCACCCGTGTCAAATCCTATATCAGGCACCCCCCCCCCCCCCAACTTTAAAATGTAAAAACACCCACAGACATTTGTAATGTTTTCAAGAATATTTATTGCACACATTTTACAGCCCCCATCACAGTTCCCCCACGCAGTCTTCCCCCCGTCTCTCTAATCACAGTGCCCCCTTTTACTCTCTGCCTCCCCTGCACAGTCCTACCTTTGGCATAAACAAATAGTTAATACTATTAGCAATTTAAGTTTAAGTAAGAGATTGAAGACATACTACAGGAGATGGTCAGAGACTGCAGATATGATACAAGAGATGGTCAGAGACTGCAGACATGGTACAGAAGATGGCCAGAGACTGCAGACATGGTACAGGAGACGGTCAGAGACTGAGGACATGATACAAGAGATCAATGTATCCTCACCAGTGCCCATCAGGGCAGCCTCACCAGTACCCATCAGTGCAACCTCACCAGTGCCCATCAATGCAGTCTCACCAGTGCCCATCAGTGCAGCCTCATCAATGCCCATTAATGCAGCCTCATCAGTGCCCATCAATGCCGGCTCACCAGAACCCATCGATGCCACCTCACCAGTGCCCATCAGTGCAGCCTCACCTGTGCCCAGCAATGCAGTCTCATCAGTGCCCATCAGGGCAGCCTTATCAGTGCCCATTGATGTCACCTCACTAGTGCCCATAAGTGCAGCTTTACCAGTGCCTATCAATGCAGAGTCACCAGTGCTCATAAATGCAGCCTCACCAGTGCCCATCAGTGCAGCTTCTCTGGTGTCAATCAGTGCCCATCAGTGCAGCCTCACCAATGCCCATCAATGAAGCCTCAACAATGCCCATCAGTGCAGCCTCATCAGTGCTCCTCAATGCAGCCTCACCAGTGCTCATCAGTGCCCATCAATGTAGCCTCACCAGTGTCTATCAGTGCAGCCTCACCAATGCCAATTGGTGCCCAAAAATGCAGCCTCACTAGTATCCATCAGTACCCATCAATTCAGCCTCACAACAGCAAATCAGTGCCCATCAATGCAGCCTCACCAGTGCCTATCAATGCAGCCTCACCAGTGTGAATCAATGCAGCCTCACCAGTGCCCATCAATGCAGCCTCATCAGTGCCAATTAATGCAGCCTCACCAGTGCCCATCAATGCAGCCTCACCTAGGCCAATCAGTGCAGCCTCACCAATGCCCATCAGTGCCCACGAATGCAGCCTCACCTGTGCCCATCAGTGCTCATCAATGCAGCCTCATGAGTGCCAATCAATGCAGCCTCACCAGTGCCCATCAATGCAGCCTCATCAGCCCAGCTCAGGGTGGCAAGCATCCCTCCATCTTCTCACACCATCTCAGGGCAGCTAAAGTGACTGCAGGGTGGAAACAATGCCACGCCCCCTTACCACAAGCTCACCTCGGGCGGTGGAAGACACTGCCATCGCAATCCGCAACCCCCTTCCCTTCAGGGTGGGTGGCTGGCTCAGCCTCAGGCAGGGCCAGATTAACATAGGAGCTATTGGAACTGCAGCTCCAGACCACTTACCTTAAGATAGGCCCATTTGCCAAAAAATATATAAATGAATAAAAATAAAAAACATGATTAACTTCGAGGGTCGTGGCTTGGCGACCAGGGGTCACAGAGATCCCAAATTTGGGGGGGGGGGGGGGGTTAGGTAACTAAAGACCTAGCCCACCACTGGTCAAAATGGGGCTCCTATTATTTATGTTCCAGAGATACAGGGCTGCTTGCGCAGCCTGTCAAAAGCTACATACAGAGCGGCCAGTTTAAATACAAGCTGACACATCAGGGGTTAATTACGAAAGGCAAATCCACTTTGCACTACAAGTGAAAACTACAAGTGCAAAGTGCACTTGAAATTGCACTGAAAGTGCTCTTGGAAGTGCTCTGCTGATTTTTTTCTCCAATCAGTGCAAGCTAAAATGCTGTTTTTTATTTTCCTTGCATGTCCCCCTCGGATCTAGAGTGACTGCACTTACAAGTGCACTTTCAGTGCAATTTCAAGTGCACTTTGTGGATTTGCCTTTAATAAATAACCCCCAATGTTTGCAGCAGACTGAGAGGGTGAGCTCACAGTGCCTATAATAATTATTTGTATACTACTTACTTATAATTAACCTCTTGCTACCCAGCCCAATTCTGACACTTTACATGTAAAAATCATATTTTTTTGCTAGAAAATTACTCAGAACCCTCAAACATTATATATATATATATATATATATATATATATATATATATATATATATATATATATATATATATATATATATATATATTTTGCAGACAACCTAGGGAATAAAATAGCAGGCATTGCAACTTTTATGTCACACGGTATTTGCGCAGCAATTTTTTAAACATTTTTTTTGGAAAGCAACTGTTTCATGCAAAAAAAACACTAAAGTTAGCCAGATTTTTTTGTATACTATGAAAGATGATGTGTGTTCTGTCCGTGGGGAACCTTCCCTACCCACAGAATACAATGATCAGTGTTGCTAACTGATTGTTTTGGGAAAAACTTGACAGGCTGGTTTTACTCAGGTCGATTAATAGATTGAGTTGTGTACAACCAGCTAGCCCATACATAGATCGACTATGGCTGGTCTTTGCTTGATTGGATGAATTTCAATCCATGTATGGCTCGCTTAACCACTACGCAGTCCCTAAACATCCTTCCACAAACCTTTTAATCTTTCCTTCCCAGATTCCTTCATCCTCCTCACCTGTGCATAGTGCCCACAGTCATGCCCTCCACACTCCTCTCCTGTACATAGTGCCCACTGTCATACCCGCCACACTCCTCTCCTGTATATACTGCCCACTGTCATATCCTCCATACTCCTCTCCTGTACATAGTGCCCACTGTCATACACTCCTCTCCTGTACATACTGCCCACTGTTATACCCCCCACATTCCTCGCCTGTACATACTGTCCACTGTCATACACTTCTCTCTTGTACATAGTGACCGCTGTTATATCCTCCACATTTCTCTCCTGTACATACTGCTCACTGTCATACCCTCCACATTCCTCTCCTGTACATACTGCTCACTGTCATACCCTCCACATTCCTCTCCTGTACATACTGCCCCACTGTCATACCCTCCACATTCTTCTCCTGTACATATTGCCCAGTGTCATACCCTCCAAACTCTTCTCCTGTACATACTGCCCACTGTCATACCCTCCAAACTCTTCTCCTGTACATACTGCTCACTGTCTTACCCTCCACACTCGTCTCCTTTGCATGCTGCTCACTATCATACTGTCCACACTCATCTCCTGTACATACCGCCCACTGTGATACCCTCCACACTCCACTCCTGTACATACTGTCCACTGTCATACCCTCCACATTCCTCTCCTGTACATACTGCCCACTGTCATATCCTCCACACTCTTCTCCTGTACATACTGCTCACTGTCATACCCCCCACACTCCTTTCCTGTACATAGTGCCCACTGCCATACCCTCCACACTCCTCTCCTGTACATAGTGACCACTGTTATACCCTCCACATTCATCTCCCTAACCTGCACATATGTTCCACTTTTATGCCATCCATACTCCTCACCCATGCCTCTTACCCACAAAAACAGTTCTTTAACTGCTTGTTGCTCGCCGGCCATCAAATGACGGCTGGACGGTGCGGCTCTTGTTCTGGGCGGGCGTCATTCGACGTCCTCGCCTTCCCAAACCCAAAGCGCGTGCCCGGCGACCACAAAGTCCGCCGGAAACCATCGATTGCCCGTAACAAAGCAGGACCGTGGATCTGTGTGTGAAAAGACACATATCCACGTCCTGTCAGGTGAGAGGAGACAGATGGTGTGTTCCTTGTAAAGAGGAACACCGATCGGTCTACTCCCCTTGTGAGTCCCCTCCCCCTACAGTTAGAATCACTCCCTAGGATACATATTTAACCCCTTTATCACCCCCTAGTGTTAACCCCTTCCCTGTCAGTC
This sequence comes from Rana temporaria, assembly GCF_905171775.1. NCBI lineage: Eukaryota > Metazoa > Chordata > Amphibia > Anura > Ranidae > Rana > Rana temporaria. The sequence goes on from NC_053490.1 coordinate 341,112,063, forward strand.
ACATTTATACAGTAATCAATGCATTTTTATAGCATGGATCGCTGTATAAATGTGAATGGTCCCAAAATAGTGTAAAAATGTCCGCCGCAATATCACAGTCACGGTAAAAATCGCAGATCACCGACAAATCTAGTAAAACATATAATAATAATAAAAATGCTAGAAATCGATCCCCTTTTTTGTAGATGCTAGGGATGAGCTTCGTGTTCGAGTCGAACGTATGTTCGACTCGAACATTGCCTGTTCGATTGTTCGTTGAAATACGAACAAAACGGGACGTTCGCGCCAAATTCAGGTGACGCGTCACGGCCCATAATTCACTGCGCGCTGATGATTGGCAAAGCATGCACTATGACCCGCATGCTTGGCCAATCACAGCGCGCAAAAAACGGAGAGACATAATTGGCCAAAGCCAGGGTGGCTTTGGCCAATTATGGCTCAGGGCTTTAGCACACGCCCCACACTATAAAAGGCAGCCTGCAAGGTGGCCTTGTGTAGTGTGTTGCGGCGCTGTTAGAGAGATCAGTCCTAGAGAGAGAGAGAGATACAGTGTCTTTTTTTCTAGATACAGTAGATAGATAGAGCAGGCAGGCTAGTCAGTTTAGTTAAATTTACAGTGTGTAGAGGATATATATACATCCCAGGTGTTGTACATATATTTATACACTGTATAGTTTAGCTAGATCAGCTATTCCTATTTGTCAGGCAGTTGATTGTGCTAGCTGCAGTGTTCTAATGTGTTGTATTGCCCGTGTGTTGTATAGTTTGCACCTAAACCTACTTGGTGTTTACTGCACCTGTGCTGTATAGTTTGCACTTAAACCTACTTGGTGTTTACTGCACTTGTGCTGTATAGTTTGCACCTAAACATACTTGGAGTTTACTGCACTTGTGCTGTATAGTTTGCACTTAAACCTACTTGGTGTTTACTGCACTTGTGCTGTATAGTTTGCACCTAAACCTACTTGGTGTTTACTGCACTTGTGCTGTATAGTTTGCACCTAAACCTACTTGTAGGACACTTTTGGACTAATAGTTAAGGTTAGGCACATTTGACCGCAAAACGAAAACGAAAATAAAGCATTTTTTATGTCGGATCTTTCGGTTTTCGTTTTCTGTGCTTTCGTTATCGTTTGTTAAAATGATAACGAAAATACCTGAAATTCGGACAAAAATGCATTCGGACGAAAACGAATGCACATGTCTACCGAACTGTTTCAACACAGTGTTGGGTACATGCTGCCTGAAGATGCGCAGCGTTTTGAAGGCTCCAATGATGGAACACAGATAGAGGAAGGCAGTAATGTAAGCCCAGAGAGAGGGGGTGCCCGAGAGGGACAGCAATCTGGCAGTCATGTTCCCCCAGCTGCAGCATACTGCCAGGTTTTCGACAGTGATGAGGAGGGAGGGGATGATGAGGTCACTGACTCTACATGGGTGCCTGATAGGAGAGAGGAAGAGGAGGAGGAGGAGGAGGCACAGACACATCTCCAAAGAGGCAGGATGCCCTCCAGGGGCCAGCTTAAGGGCAGCACACCAACTGCATTACATCACAGAGCTACGCCTGTGCAGGGCACTGCTGTGTCTCAACATTACTTCAAAAGTTCTTTGGTGTGGGCCTTTTTTGAGACATGTGCATCAGATCGCACCGTTGCTATATGTCTCAAGTGTATCTCGCGTGGCCAAAACATCACCTGCTTGGGCACCACATGCTTGACCAGACATATGTCGACTGCTTACCCGCCTAGCACACAGGAAGGGGACGAGGTGGAGGAGGAGGAGGATTGTATCATCAGCATGGAGGTGGAGCCTATCACTCAGCATCAGCAGCAGCAGTCTTCAAGGGATCATTTACAGTCCCAAGGAACCCATGGACTTTTACGTGGCTGGGATGAGGTGGCTGCGGATCCTGTCGTCCTCAGTGACCCAGAGGACTGTGCCCTGAATGCCTCAGCAAACCTACGCTGCATGGCCTCCCTGATCCTGCAAAGCCTGAGTAAGGATCCTCGTTTTCGTGGTATCAAGGAGAGGGATCATTACTGGCTGTCAACTCTCCTTGATCCACGTTACAAGAGTAAGGTTGCAGAGCTTATCTTGCCGTCGCAGAGGGAGCAGAAGATGAAACAACTTCGGGAGGCCTTGCAGAAAGGTCTGTGCAACGCGTTCCCAGAACCTGGGGGATTACCAAATCCTGTTCCTGGACAACGTGTTGCTAAGGCTTCGGTGAGTCAAAGAAGGAGCGGTGGAGAAGGTGGCCGTCTGACTGATGCGTTCAGACAATTTTTTAGTCCGCAGCCCTAAGGTATGACCGGTTCCAGCAACCATCGCCAGCGTCTGGTTTACATGGTGTGGGAGTACCTAGGGGCAAGATCAGACTTGGACACCTTCCCCACCGAAAATCCTCTGGCTTACTGGGTCTTGAGGATGGATCACTGGCCAGAGCTTGCACAGTACGCAATTGAGCTACTGGCTTGTTCTGCATCCAGCGTTCTTTCAGAATGCACATTCAGTGCTGCTGGAGGCTTTGTGATCGATCACAGGGTACGCCTCTCCACCGACTGACCTTCATAAAAATGAATCAGGCTTGGATCAACACCAGCTACCAAGCACCTGATGCTGTAGATAGAGAAAATCCCTGGACTGCCGCACTCCTTGAAACGATGTCTTTATTCAGCAAAAAAAAATCAAAAACACAAAACAACCAAAAACAGTGCAGTCAAAAAGGAGAGGTAGACAAAAGGAAAAGGGTGGCTGACATGTTTCACATCTTTTGATGCTTAGTCGTAGCTAGTGAGCAGTGACAAAAAAACTGTGTTTAAATAGAGGAGGGGAAGAAGGTGAGTGGGGCGTTTCACCAATCAACCCGCAGGTGATCATTAATCAAAAGTCAAAAGAACACTTTAAGGGCTCTTTCACACGTCCGTTCCGTTCGTCCGTTTTTTGGATGTCCGTTAACGGACCGCAATGCTTCCCTATGGGTTAACGTCCGTTAGCGGATGAGCATCCGCTAACGTCCGTTAGCATCCGTCTGCGTTAAGTTCCGTTTTTTTGGACGGAAGAAAACCCTATTTTTCTTCCGTCAAAAAAACGGAACGGACGAAAAACGGACGTTAGCGGATGATCCGTTTACCATCCGATCCGCTAACATCCGTTTTTCATCAAAATATGTAAAAAGCACCAAAAAAAACAAACAAAAAAAACGGATGAAAAAACGGATGGAAAAACTGATGGAAAAACTGATGGAAAAACGGATAAAAAACTGACGGAAAACTGATGAAAAACGGACGAAAAACTGATGGAAAAACGGATCAACTGATGAAAAAAAAACTGATCTAAAAAACTGAGCTGACGTGTGAAAGAGCCCTTAAACCCTTGATGTGTCACACATGGGGTACTATCGTATGTGAAATAGAAAACATATATATAAGGCTGGGTTCACACTACGGTTTTCCCGTCCATCAGCCGCATACGATTTATATGAAAAACCGTATGCGGCTGAAACGGACGGGAACGTATGGAACCGCACATATGTGCGTTTTCCATTGACATTAATGTTAAAGGAAAACGTATGCGGTTGCCATACTGTTTTAAAAACGACCGCAAAACCGTGGTTGAACACGGTTTTGCGTACGTTTAAAAAACGTTTTGCCAGCAAATCGTACGCACCCGGATGCATCTGAGTGCATACGATTTGCAATGCATTGTCTATCTATACGTTTTCCCGTCCGTGCCCGTACGTTTTCAATACTGAAATCGTATGCGGCTGACGGACGGGAAAACCGTAGTGTGAACCCAGCCTAAGACAGAAAGGAACCCCATGTGTGAAAACACATATGTGTCATAACCAATATAGTGAAAATAAACATTTTTAACCACTTCCATACTGGGCACTTAAACACCCTCCTGCCCAGAGCAATTTTCAGCTTTTAGCGCTCTCACACTTTGAATGACAATTACTCAGTCATGCAACACTGTACCCAAATGATTTTGTTGTCCTTTTTTTCCCACAAATAGAGATTTATTTTGGTGGTATTTGATCACCTCTGGGTTTTTTATTTTTTGCGCTATTAATGAAAAAAGACCGAAAATTTTGAAAAAAAATTATTTTTTCTTAGTTTCTTTGATAACATTTTGCAAATTATTAATATTTCTTCATAAATGTTGGCCACATTTTATACTGCTACATGTCTTTGATAAAAATAACCCAAAATTTTTGGAAATTATTTGGTCTGTGTGAAAGTTTTAGAGTCTACAAGCTATAGTGCAAATCATAAAAAATTATCACATCTGATCACACCTGATGTACTGAAGGCCTATCTCATTTATTGGGACCCTAACAAGCCAGGAAAGTACAAATGCCCCCCAAATAACCCCTTTTTGGAAAGTAGACATTCCAAGGTATTTATTAAGAGGCATGGTGAGTTATTTGAAGTTGTATTTTTTTCCCACAATACTTTGCAAAATTAAGATTTTTATTTTCTATTTAAAAAATTTCTCAAAATTGTCATTGTAATAGCTTATTTCTCTCACATGGCATGTGCATACCACAAATGACACCCCAAAATACATTCTGCTACTCCTCCTGAGTAAAACGATACCCCATGTGTGAGACTTTTTCACTGCCTGGCCACATACGGAGGCCCAACATGCAGGAAGCGCCATCAGGGGTTTTAGGAGCATAAATTGCACATCTAACTAGTTGACTACCTATTACACTTTTGAAGGCCCTGGAACACCAGGACAATGGAATTACCCATAAAGTGACCCCATTTTGGAAAGCTAATACCCCAACGTATAATCTATGAGGCATAATGAGTCTTTTGAATGGTTTATTTTTTTCCAGCAGTTTTTGGAAAATGTGGAAAAAAAATTAAAACGCATTTTTTTTACACAAAGTTGTCCATTGATAAGATATTTCCAACACATAGCATGTACATAGCAAAAATTACACCCCAAAATACATTCTGCTACTCCTCCTGAGTAGAACGATACCCCATTTGTGAGACTTTTTCACTGCCTGGCCACATACAGAGGCCCAACATGCAGGGAGCGCCATCAGGGGTTTTAGGAGCATAAATTGCACATCTAACTAGTTGACTACCTATTTCACTTTTGAAGGCCCTGGAACACCAGGACAATGGAATTACCAACAAACTGACCCCATTTTGGAAAGCTAACACCCCAACGTTAATCTATGAGGCATAATGAGTCTTTTGAATGGTTCATTTTTTTCCAGAAGTTTTTGGAACATGTGGAAGAAAAATGAAAACACATTTTTTTTTACAAAAAGTTGTATGTTTCTAAGATATTTCCAACACATAGCATTTAGATAGCAAAAATTACACCCCAAAATACATTCTGCTACTCCTCCTGAGTACAACAATACCACATGTGTGAGACTTCTACACAGCCTGACCACATACAGAGATCCAACATGCAAGGAACACCGTAGGGTGTTCCAGAGACACATAGTATGCACATACCAAGAATTACACCCCAAAATACATTATGCTGAGCAAAGCGTAAACAAAAGATTACCTTGGTAATAGTAGCGCAGTTCTACACAGCAGGATAGCACTGGTCCAGGCAGCAGGCAGGGACTTGGTCAGCAACGTCCAGGCAGGGATACTGTCCCGTCAGGGTTAGTGCAGGTGGTCAGTTCATGCAACAGGCAGAGGCATGATGGCATAGGTCCTACAGGCAGCAGGCAGAAGTAGGGCCTCATTCAGGACAGAATGGGGACAGGGGTAGAGGCTTCTCCCACCCAAATCTCTTTGAAGCCTCCGGGCAACCAGACCCTAATCTAGGATGAGAAAACAAAAAAGTTTTCTTCATCCAGAAAAACTTTTCTGGAGCCCCTCACATATGTGAGACCCCTGTGTTCCCACTAGTCCAGTAGCAGGGTACAAGATCAGTCAATGAGGCAGGCAAAAACATGGTCAAACAGTCCAAGGTCAGTTCCAGATCAGGCAGAGGCATTACAGAATCGTTAGGCAGAAGAATGGTCGAAAAAACAGTCCAGGGTCAGTTCCAGATCAGGCAGAGGCATTACAGAATCGTTAGGCAGAATCGTGGTCAAAAAACAAGCCGGGGTCAGTTACAGAGCAGGCAGTGGCATAAGGGGTGTGAAGGTGTGTAAAGGCAGGAACGGAGGATTAATACTTTAGTTTGGTGTGGTAACGACGAAAACATTCAGTTATACAGAGGCCTGGTTTGGAAGGACAATCAGCACAATGGTAAGCTGTGTCTCGTCTGACTCCTTCACTGGCGCATACCTTACATCGTTTTTGACGTCGTCGGCCTGTTTCTGTGGGAGGGACTTTATTGGGAAAATGACGCTCGGCGAGACGACTTAAAACATCAGATCGGATGGTTTGGGGTGCATCGTTTGGGAAAATAAGGGCAGTGATAAGGTCCTCTTGGTAGCCAAGGAAGCGTTTGGGGTTTTGGGTGGAGTTGCGGTATATTACAAAAGAATTATATATGGCCAATTGAAAAAAATAAATGGCAACTTTTTTGTACCAATGGTACGTGCGTCTTGTGGCAAGATATGGTTCAAGCATCTGGTCATTGAAGTCGACCCCCCCCATAAACAAATTATAGTCCTGGATGCAAGTGGGCTTTCGGATGGTGGTGCCACGCCTTCTTCGAATTTCAACGACGGTATCATTGTGGATGGTAGTTAACATGTACACATCCCTTCTGTCCTTCCACTTCACCGCCAGAACCGCATTGTTACGCAGACTTGCTGATTCTCCTCTTTTCAGCTTTTTGTTCACCAGGCTTTGAGGAAAGCCTTTCCTGTTGTTTCTGATGGTGCCACATGCTGGCGTCTGCTTCCGGTGCAGGTTGTGCAACAGGGGAAGCGAGGTGTAGAAGTTGTCCACGTACAAATGGTACCCTTTTTCTAATAGGGGGTTAATGAGTTCCCAAACAATTTTGCCACTTGATCCCAAGTAGTCTGGGCAATTAGGGGGATTCAGCTGGGTGTCCTTGCCTTCGTATACTCTGTAGGCATACAGGTATCCTGTGACTCGGTCACACAATTTGTACACCTTCACACCATAGCGGGCTCTTTTGCTGGGGATAAATTGTTTTATTTGTAGTCTGCCACTAAATTTGATAAGGGATTCATCCACACAGATGTGTTGGTCCGGGGTATACAATTGGGGGAATTTCTCGGAAAAATAATTCAGTAAGGGCCGGATTTTGAAAAGCCTGTCATGTTCTGCATGATTTCGGGGATGGCACTGGGTATTGTCGTTAAAATGTAGGAATCTCATAATGGCGAAGTATCGGGATCCGGGATCTGGGCATTATGCTGGAGAAGATGGGCATGTGGTAGATCGGGTTTTTGGACCAAAAGGAACGTTGAGTCCCATACACAATGTGAGGCCTAAAAAAAATGTGAACTCCTCCAACATAAGGTCTCTCCACTGGAAGGGACGGGCATAAAATGACGTGGGATTATTTTCAATAAATTGCTGTGCAAATAGGTTGCACTGGGCCACAATTCCGGATAGCATGTCCTCTGTGAACATTAGATTGAAATAATCAATTGGGGTAAAATTCTCTGTGTCCACCTGGATTCCTGGCTGGGCAGTGAAAGGGGGAATGTTGGCTTCTCCTGAAGTAGGAGGAAGCCACAAGGGGTTCTGAAGGGCATAGGGAAGGCTGGCGTGGGTCCTTGAAGTTTTTTGCACTGTGGTGCTGGCAGATGGCACTGCGGTGCTGGCAGATGGCACTGCGGTGCTGGCGGATGGCACTGCGGTGCTGGCAGATGGCACTGCAGTGCTGGTGGATGGCACTGCCTCCTCACCAGAACGCCTTCGTTTAGCCGGCCGGCTATCTTCCTCCTCTGAGTCACTCAGTGTTGCGCTACTCATGGCTGGCTCATAAGTGACGTCAAACTCCGAATCAGAGTTGGAAATAGAAATGGAGTCTGAAAGAGAGAGCTCCACGTTGCTCTCGTCAGGCGCTGAAAGAATTTGGAAAGCCTCCTCGGTGGAATAAAATCTTTTTGACATTTTTTCTGGTGTGTGTGCGCTAAGCCTTCACTGATGGGCACTGATTGGCAGCACAGGTGGGCACTGATTGGCAGCACAGGCGGGCACTGATTGGCAGCACAGGCAGGCACCGATTGGCAGGACAGGCAGGCACTGATTGGCGGCACAGGCGGGCACTTATTGACGGCTCAGGCAGGCACTGATTGGCGGCACAGGCAGCTACTGATTGGCGGCACAGGCGGGCACTGATTGGCGGCACAGGTGGGCACTGATTGGCGGCACAGGCAGGCACTGATTGGCGGCACAGGTAGGTACTGATTGACGGCACAGGCGGGCACTGATTGGCGGCACAGGCAGGCACTGATTGGCGGCACAGGCGGGTACTGATTGGCGGCACAGGCGGGCACTGATTGGCGGCACAGGTGGGCACTGATTGGCGGCACAGGTGGGCACTGATTGGCGGCACAGGTGGGCACTGATTGGCGGCACAGGCGGGCACTGATTGGCGGCACAGGCAGGCACTGATTGGCGGCACAGGCAGGCACTGATTGGCGGCACAGGCGGGTACTGAGTGGCGGCACAGGTGGGCACTGATTGGCGGCACAGGCGGGCACTGATTGGCGGCACAGGCGGGCACTGATTGGCGGCACAGGCGGGCACTGATTGGCGGCACAGGCGGGCACTGATTGGCGGCACAGACAGGCACTGATTGGCGGCACAGGCGGGCACTTATTGGCGGCACAGGTGGGAACTGATTGGCGGCACAGGGGACTGGGATGGCTGGCACTGGGATGGCTGGCACTGGGATGGATGGCACTGGGATGGATGGCACTGGTGGATGGCACTGGGATGGATGGCACTGGTGGATGGCACTGGGATGGATGGCACTGGTGTAAAACTGTAACGAACTGTAACAATTTGTTTCACTCACAGATCTTCTCCCTCCTCACACACTGTCTCTGTGTGAGGAGGGAGAGGCGGCAATGAGAGATGATCTCATATGTTTACATTTGAGATCTCCTCTCATTGGCCGCACAGATCGCATCGCAAACGGCCACTCTGATTGGCCGTTTGCGGCGATCTGTAATTGGCTGTGTCCAAGGGACACGGCAAACACAAATTTTTATCCGCTGCGCGCTCTGGAGCGCGCGGGGAACACGCAAAGGGGCGGACGTCAATTGACGTCCACTTGGATTTTGGGATCCGCGCTGTAGTCGTCAATTGACTATAGCGCGGGTCCCAAGCGGTTAAAAGGTGTTTATATACTGTGACATAGAATGTTGTGAAATAAACATATAAAAAATGAAAAATTGGTGCAATCGACTCGTGTTAATAGTCTAAATGATCATTAGTAAATATCAAGTATAGAGCTTATTAAAATTGCAACATTTAATATATGTAAGTAAAACACAAAATAGAAAGTATAAAAATATGGTGTTTGATTAAGAATAGTATATATGTGATTATGATACTATGTGCTATACCCTGTCATTCTGGTTTGAGTGCCATTTTAAGGCATTTATATATCTCAAAGTACTTTACAAAAAAGGTTATTGATATTGTACTTGTTCCAAGAGACTTTTTGAGATATGATCAACAAACCAGAAATAACACGTGGTATGCATCAAGGGCAGAACTCTTTTTCGGCTCCACTGTCGTCTATCTTCCATTAATTATTTATATTAGGTTATGAAAACGGCACAAAAACATGTGAAAAAAATAATAATAACAATAACAAATGGGAGGATAAAAAATTGCTTCGGCATTCCCAAAGTTTCAAAAAGTCTCAAAAAGTGTCACACTATTGGGATAGTAATTCTGACCTATAATGGAGGCTATATATGAGAAGAACCTGTAGCCTAAAAATCTCCTGCATGGCCAATCCCTGTGTGGAAAAATGCACTACCCATATTGTAATCATATATTCCGGATGACAGGAGGGAAATATCACCATGGAAATCCGGACAAAGGGTGTATTGAATTGTGTGGAAATGCTAAATTCATCTAATAAAAGTGGGACACGTTCCACTCAAAATTTAGCCCCAAAGGGCATCTGGAATTGAGAATAAAAATCCATCCAACTTCTTGTCTGCACAGTATATTGAATTTGTCCCCGCCCCTGGCTGGTTTTATGATTCTTTCTAATCCTTGGATAACTAGACTGGAGGTGTCCTTTTGGTGAAAGTTGTTCCAGTGTCGTGCGACATTGGTGGCACGATCCTTATCAATGTCGTATAAGTGATCATAGAGGCGATCTCTAAGTCTTCTGGTTGTCCTACCCACATACTGTATAGAGCATAGTTTGCATGTGATCACGTATACAACATATTGTGTATTGCAATTAATGAAAGCTTGTGTGATTTCCCTGTAGACGTGGAGATGACAGGGAAATCTCCTGATGCGGATGTAACTGAATAATTTTTGGGAAATGTCAGATCCCTTGGAGACTGCCTACGCTGATGCTGAGTGACTGTCCTGTTATGCTGCTGACTGAATATCCTTTTTCTCCTCAATGATCTTGCTGATAGCTAGTAAGAACATTGTTGGTTCTGGGCACCGCCACCAGTGCCTAAGGCCCAGTTTTTCTGCCCCTGTTTAACAGGGGCGTATAATAACTATTTTTGATACAATTCTTTGCATGTGGCTCTTTGCTGCGCTCCAATTACAGTATCTGTGAGGGGTTGCAGTTTTGTGCCTAATTTTTCTGCCCCTGTTTAACAGGGGTGTGTAATAACAATTTTTGATGCAATACTTTGCATGAGGCGCTTTGCTTCGCTCCAATTACAGTATCTGTGAGGGGTTGCAGTGTTTTTTGCACCGCCACCAGTGCCTAAGGCCCAATTTTTCTGCCCCTGTTCAACAGGGGCGTGTAATTACAATTCTTGATCTAATATTTCACAGCAGGGTGTTCCAGCGCCCACCAAGACTAAGGCCCCGTACACACCATAGAATCCATCTGCAGATAAATCCCAGCAAATGGGTTTCAGCGGATAGATCCTATGGTGTGTACACGCCAGCGGATCTGTTTCCGCGGATATATCTCCCCTGGGATGGATTCCAGCAGATCGAATATTTGCTGACATGCAGAACATATCCATCTGCTGGAGTCCATCCCAACGGATGGATCCGCTGGTCTGTACAGACTCACCGGATCCATCCGTCCGAAGGGATCCCCAGCATGCGTCGTAATGATTCGACGCATGCGTGGAATTCCTTATATGACAGCGTCGCGCACGTCGCCGCATCATCATCGCGGCGACGGCGCGACACGTCATCGCCAGAGGATTTCACCGCGGATTTCAATGCGATGGTGTGTACACTCCATCGCATGAAAATCCGCCGAAATCCTTGAGAGGATTTATCCGCGGAAACGGTCCGCTGGACCGTATTCGCGGATAAATTCTCTCGTGTGTATGGGGCCTAACTGTGAGGGCTTATGCCCCGTACACACAATCACTTTTGTGATGAAAAAAATGACATTTTTAAAAACGTAATTTAAAATGATCGTGTGTGGGCTAAACATCATTTTTTGTCTTCTGAAAAACGACCAAAAAAAAATTCGAACATGCTTCAATTTTTTATGTAATTTTTTAAAATGTCATTTTTTGTGTCATAAAAAATTATCGTGTGTGGGCAAAAACGACGTTTTAAACCCGCACATGCCCAGAAGCAAGTTATGAGACGGGAGGTAAAACTACCATTCATAATGGAGTAAGCAAATTCATCACGCTGTAACAGACAAAAAAGCACGAATCGTCTTTTACTAACAAGTAACCAGCTAAAAGCAACCTCAAGGCGAATAGAACTTTCCCTTTAGAGTGCCGTTGCTTTGTTCATCATTTTTCAAAAACGATGGTGTGTGGGCAACATCATTTTTAATGATGAAGTTGGAAAAATTTCATTTTTTTCATGATAAAAAATTACATTTCTTTTCATCACAAAAAGTGATCGTGTGTACGCTGCATTACAGTGTTGTGGCATCACCAACACCTAGGTCCCAAATTTCTGCAGAGTATATAAGGCAGGCCCCTACTTTTAAACATCCAAATTACAAACGACTCCTAATTGCAAACGAAAGGAGACAACAGGGAGTGAGCGGAAATCTACCCCTAGGAAGGGAAATTCTCTTCTGTAAGAGGTGTCTCCTGTCCACTGATGCTTTATCACAATCATTGTTTCACAATTTTTTTTTTTTCAAAAAATCATTTGTCATTGGGACAGAAAGTGAGGTGCAATCTTCTGAACAGATGCTCACAGACAGCAAAACCAATGTTACAGGGGTGATAACCCTTCTCTATGTTTTCAGAAAAGCTTAAAAAAAGATTTTATGGTTGAAGCTACACTTTAAAGAAGTACCAGATAAAAATTACAAATAGATTCTACTTAACAACAAACCTACAGTCCCTGTCTTGTTTGCACCGCCTGTATACTTCTGTTCAAAGTATATAGGGCCAAAGGGGCTTTTTAATGACCTGGGGGGAGGGGGGCGGGGAAACCCATGCTATTTTTCTCAGTGATTTTCATCGATATTGCAGGGACCAAACATTACATTAAAGCCGCAAGCAGTCTTAAATTACTTTTTTATTATAGTAATCTTATTTTGTGCAGGGACAGTTCTAAACACGTGCCACTACTATAGACACCCAGCAGGTACGATATTTAAAGGAATTTTTCATTTTTTTTTAAGCATCATTAACCACTTAAGCCCCGGACCAATATGCTGGCTAAAGACCCAAGGTGTTTTTACAGTTCGGGACTGCGTCACTTTAACAGACAAATGCGCGGTCGTGCGACGTGGCTCCCAAACAAAATTGGGGTCCTTTTTTCCCCACAAATAGAGCTTTCTTTTGGTGGTATTTGATCACCTCTGCGGTTTTTATTTTTTGCGCTATAAACAAAAATAGAGCGACAATTAAAAAAAAAATGCAATATTTTTTACTTTTTGCTGTAATAAATATCCCCCAAAAACATATATAAAAAATTTTTTTTCCTCAGTTTAGGCCGATACGTATTCTTCTACCTATTTTTGGTAAAAAAAAATCGCAATAATCGTTTATCGGTTGGTTTGCGCAAAATTTATAGCGTTTACAAAATAGGGGATAGTTTTTTTGCATTTTTATATTTTTTATTTTTTTTACTAGTAGTGGCGGCGATCAGCGATTTTTTTCGTGACTGCGACATTATGGCGGACACTTCGGACAATTTTGACACATTTTTGGGACCATTGTCATTTTCACAGCAAAAAATGCATTTAAATTGCATTCTTTATTGTGAAAATGACAGTTGCAGTTTGGGAGTTAAACACAGGGGGCGCTGTAACATTTAGGGATCACCTAGTGTGTGTTTACTAGTGTAGGGGGGTGTGGCTGTAGGACTGACACCATCGATCGAGTCTTCCCTATAAAAGGGATCACTCGATCGATGCGCCGCCACAGTGAAGCACGGGGAAGCCGTGTTTACATACGGCTCTCCCCGTTCTTCAGCTCCGGGGAGCGATCGCGACTAAAAACAAATAGCCGCGCCATCGTCCCGGATCGCACCCCGAGCGGACCTGACCTCCGCATGTACCGGGGGGGGGGTCCCGATCGGACCCCCCACCCACGTCTAGCAGAGGACGTACAGGTACGTGGATGTGCCTGTCCGTGCCATTCTGCCGACGTAAATGTACATGAGGAGGTCGGGAACTGGTTAAAATCGCTGCTCCAGAAAAAACAACAGTTTTTAAAACTTTTTTTTCCATTGATACATGTTCCCTGGGGCAAGACCCGGGTCCCTAAACACATTTTCCGACAATAACTTGTATATTGGGCATTAAAATGAGCACTTTTGAATTCGAACGTTCGAGTCCCATAGACGTCAATGGGGTTCGATACGTTCGCGCGAACGTTAGGTCCGTTCGAAGGTTCTGGTGTGAACCAAACAGGGGGGTGTTCGGCTCATCCCTAGTTGGGATAATAAACTCTTTAAACCTGCTTATGGAGTACCCCCACAAAAGTGACATTTAGAAAAAAAAACTACTGTGCTAAATGACAGTTTCTTCTTTGGTACAGCATTCCCATATTAAAACCAGACTACTATCTTTTTTTTTTTTTTTATAAATTCTCTTTATTTGGTTTTCATTTCATCATTATTACAGAAACATTCCATCTTCCATACATATACATATATATAAAAATTGACATACATTTCCCCTCCCCATTTTTGTCGGTCTCAACCTATTCTCCTTAAACACCCTAAAATGTTTAGCATAAGAGATACCTCAGAGTCCCAGGTACCTAATCTGATCTACGGTACTGTCCTCTGGTCTGGAATAGAGTTTAACCAGATTTGTTTCTCCACTGAGAGGTCAAGAGTTTCCATATTGGTCTAATCTGTGGGAGAGTTGAGAGAGGGTCCAAGAAGGATAAAAAGAAGGAAAAGAAGAAAGAGAGAAAGAGAAGAGAGAGAAGAAGAAAAAAAAACCCAGAGGGAGGGGAGTGAGATCTCCCGTGTTATCTGAGTGCATAAGCTTTACCCTAGGGGGGGGGGGGGGTCCCCTGAGCAAGTCTATCCATATGTGATAAGTGTACTCCCACTATATGTGTACTAAATCCTAGGTCTTGCCTCTTATATTCATATTTATTTATGAGTTGCCCCTTCTATGAAGTGGCATAGTGCCAGTGCCCAGTTGGGTGTACAAAGGAAAAAAAAAAATTCCCAAACTAAACCCATAGAAAAGTGTTTATTATTATTGACTCAAGTGTGGAATTTTAAAGTGTAAAAATCTGTTATCCCATATTGACGGGGCTTAGCATCCATATCCGAACACTCCCCCGTGTATGTGAGCTGGCCATGACCCTTCCCATGACTCTTGTTCCCCTTATTACAAATATTAATTGGGGGGGGGGGGGGTACAGATTATTCTGACCTCCCACCCAATACTAACTAAAGTGTAAGGTGTATAAAGCTGTTGTCCCTATAGAAAATCTAGTTTGCGGGACTAAGCCTTCAAACCCATACGCTCCCCCATGTATGTGACCTAGACAGGCCCTTCTCAAGCCTCTTGTCTAAATGTTTAAGTGTCAAATCTCTACAGTGCTAATGCAGAGAGAAAAAAAAGGGGGGGGACCGCATTCTCTCCCAACCCCCCACCCTACTACTGAACTACTGACCAAGAATATTAATAAAGGTTTCTGTCTTCCTAAACTCTCTCCAGCCTCCCCATATCTCTTCAAATCTTGGCCTACATTCGTTTTGATTAGACAGTAATTCCTCCATTTCTCCCATCCTACCCACCTCCCTGATCCATTCCTCCACCGATGGAGCGTTCTCTTTATTCCAATTCTTAGGTATTACTACCTTTGCTCCATTCAGTAGGTAATGGATCAGGGACATTCTATATTTTTTCCTTGGGCTCATCGTACAGTGGAACAGACAGGCCCAAGGATCACATTTCACCTCTATCCCACTTATATTTTTTATCAGACCTAAGACCTCTTTCCAGAATATCTGTATCCGTGGGCACTGCCACCAGATGTGGGCGTGAGTACCCTCCTGCCCACATCCTCGCCAGCATAATGGTGACATCTCTCTGTCTATTCTGTCAAGTCTCGGTGGGACAAAATACCATCTAGTCAGCAGCTTGTAATTCATTTATTTTATTTTAGTATCTATAGAGGAAGAGTGAACATAGTCCAGGACCTGTCTCTTCTTGCCCTCAGGTAGGTTTTGTTCTAATTCTACTTCCCAAGCCCTTAAAGATTTCAACAACTCTGTACCTCTCGACGGGAGCAGTATTCTGTATATGTTTGATATCCTTTGTCTACCGAAGCCCCCTCGATCCATAAGCTTCTCCCATGGGTTCGGCTCATCCGATGCCCGCAGGGGCTTCGGCAGAGATTGGACAAAATGCTGGAGTTGTCTATACCTCCAGTCGTCACCTTCCATAACACCAAACCTGTCTTGAAGATCTATCAGAGGGCTCAGGATATCTCCTTTCATTACATCTTTTAATTTCAGTATATCTGTTGATGCCCATCTCAGGAATCGGCCACCCTCCTTCCCCGGCGGAAAGTAGTCCGTTCCCGTGAGGGGCAATTGAGGGCTATTATAGGGCCAACTTTTAGTTTTACATATTCTGTCCCATATCCTAAAGGCTTCTTTGGTTATTAATGGAGTGTCTCCTGAAAGACCTCTATATTGTTTTGGTATCCATATTCTTATTCCCAGATCTTTACCACACAAGTTCTCCTCTATACCAACCCATTTTTTCTTTTGTCCCTCCTCCTGAAACCAATCGGTTATCCTTTTCAAAACCGCTGCCTCATAGTATCTTTTAAAAATCTGGTAGTTGTATTCCCCCCCCCCCCACTTCTGGGTCTAGCTAGAATCTCCGCTGAAATGCGGGATTTCTTATTTTTCCATATGTATGCCCTTATTATCTTCCCTAAGATTTTAAAGTATACTTCTGGGATTTTAATTGGGAGTACTTGGAATACATACAAGACTTTAGGCAATATCGTCATTTTGATGATATTTATTCTCCCGAACCAGGATGTTGTATCTATCCGATAGCTTTTAAGTTCTCCTTTAATTTTATTTAATAATGAGATACTGTATAGTTGTCGACGTATAGATTCCTTTCTGAATTTGATAAGAGTATTCCTAGATATTTCATGGCCTTACGTTTCAGTGTAAAAGGGTAAAGGGCCCCAATATTGCAGCCTTCTTTTGATCCCATAGAAATAATCAGGGTCTCAGTTTTTTCTCTGTTAATTTTTAAATTTGAGATTTCCCCATATTTTCCATATTCCTCCATAATTTTTGGTAGTGTCTGTGTTGGATTTGATACATAAAGCATCATATCATCAGCGAACGCAGAGATCTTGTGTTCCCTCCATCCACATTCACCCCCCCCCCCAATCTCCCCATTGGATCTAATTGTAGCCAATAAGGGTTCCATTGAGAGGACAAACAGTAGGGGAGAGAGCGGGCAGCCCTGACGGGTCCCATTGAAGAGTGAGAAGCTCTCTGGCATGGTACCGTTAACTCAGAGCTGTGCCATGGGTTTAGAGTATAGTGCTTCTATTAACCTGAGCATTCTAGGACCCATTCCTATATGTTTACGTGTTGCTGTCATATAATTCCAATCAAGTCTGTTGAACGCTTTTTCAGCTTCGAGAGACATAAACATAACCGGTTTTTAAACCAGACTACTATCTAATGGATAAGGGTTTGGTATGAATTCTGTGGGGGACCCCACTCAGGCTTTTTTTTATCATAAAGAAGCAGTGCACATTGTTTAAAAAATGTGTACTATTCTATTAAGAAAAAAAAGTTGTGGGGTCCTCACCAAAATTCATATTAGACCCTTATCTTAGGAACAGTGGCGTATCCAAGGTATGGCAGCCATGGCAAGTGCCATGGCGCCATGGGGGGGTGGCAAAAAGCCACCCCTGCATGAAAAAACTCCACCCGCCTCCCGCACCAATGTAGCTCCCAGCGTTGCAGTGCATTAACTTTAACTGAATGTGGACTGTTTAATAAGCAGGGGTGGCCTGACCACTCGGGCACTGCCCAAGGGCCTGGGGCCATTAGGGGGGCACCATAAGAGGCTCTGCAAGACTGAAACACATACAGTCCAGCATTGGCAGTGGCTGTAATAGGACCTCTCATGGCGCACTGCTCCCAGCCGGCCCTTCCTTCCCTCCTTTCCATCCCAGTGCTTGTACTGTAAATTACATCACCCAGGGCAGATGAGAAGAGAGGAGGGGCCGGCGGGGAGCAGTGTGCCATGAGAGGTCTTATTATTACAGGCATTAGGCTGTGTACTTTTTACAAGAGTCTAGAGACACCAGGGCCGCCACCATTGGTGGAGGGGTAGCCAGTACATGTGTACCACAGGACCGCAGGAGGCCCAATGATATTCTCCTGGTCCCCCCAGGGTGTCCCCACCCCCATGCAGTGTCCCCCTCCCTTGCATCCCTCTGTGCCCCCTGTCCTCATAACACTGCGTCCCTCTGTCTGTCCCCAGCGTCCCTCTCTGTCCTTTACTCACTGTGTCTCTCCCTGTCCCCGGATTCCTTCTCTGTCCCCAGTGTCTCTCTCTGTGCTCGTCACACTGCGTCCCTCTCTGTCCCCAGTGCCCCTCCCTGTCCCTGGTTATCTGAAAAATGGGTTTCAATTGTTTTGACAGGGGCACAGTTTCTGTGCTTGCCATAGGCGCCATTTTCACTAGATACGCCTCTGCTTAGGAATCTGTTAAGAATTTAGATGACAGGCAAAAAATAAATAAAAAAGGTGTGGGGCACACAAAATCCATACTAGACTCTTATCTAGGCATGTGTCCTCCCATCCTCAACATTAGGAGAGTACCTTTCGGAGAGGGTTTGCAAAGCCACCCCCTGCAAGGCACTTTGGGCCAGATCCACAAAGAGCCGCCGTAACTTAAATATTCTGATTTAAGTTACACTGCCGCAAAATTTCTACCTAAGTGCCCGATCCACAAAGCACTTACCTAGAAATTTTCGGCTGTGTAACTTAAATCCGTCCGGCGCAAGGTGTTCCTATTTTCATGGGGCAAGTCCCATTTAAATTAGGCGCGCTCCCGCGCCGGACGTACTGCGCATGCTCACGACGTCATTTTCCCGACGTGCATAGCGCGGTTTTACGTTACGCCGAGGTTTGAGAATCGCACCGGGTAAAAAAAGTTGCGTCGGAAAAAAAAGAAGATACGGCGAAAAAAAAAAAAAAATAACAGCGTCGCGGGTAAGAAGGGTCTACTTTTACAAGGTGTAAACAGTTTCCACTTTGTAAAAGCAGCCCTAATTTTACGATTGCAACGTTAGTATTTACGGAGATTTCACGAAGCTAAACCGCTTTGTGGATCTCCGTAAGTGCTCATTTGCATACGCAAAGCGGCATTTTGACTCGAAATGCCCCCAGCGGCGGATGCGGTACTGGATCGTAAGATCCGGCAGTGTAAGTCTCTTACACATGTCGGATCTTCTGCCTATCTTTTGGAAACTGATTCTGTGGATCAGTTCCAAAGATAGAAACAGGGCAGGGGTCAAGTCCTGGGAAAAAAAGTGAAGGAACTCCCACCCAAGATCCACTCCCCCTCCAAAAAGAAAAAATGATATGCTCATATGCATAATTACTAAACCACATGTTTTTTTTTTTTTTCTCGATCCACTGTACCTTAGTAATCCTTTGTTACTGGCCGCTTTTTGTATATGGATTCATCAGGTAGTGTGCGGGTATTCTGTCACTTTCTCGATGCCGCAATGTCTCCTGTGTGCCTTTCTGAATTTAAGCAAGTTCTTTCTAAATCCTGTAAAAACTCGTGGCAAACCATTGCAATGTCTCCTGGGAACAATGACAAAAGCTCCCAGGAGACCTTGCAGCATCGAGGAAGTGACGGAATACCCGCACACTACCCGATGAATCCATATACAGGAAGCGGCCAGTAACATAATGGATCACTAAGGTTCGCCTGCCCCTGACAGTGACTCGAGCTGGGCATCTCCACTTAGTGAAGGATTGGCTCGGGCGGCTCGGCTGCTCTAGTCCTGCAAAGGGAACTGCGTTCCTGCTGTGAAAAAAGTGCAGGGACTCCGTTCCCACGCGTTCCCGCAGGACTTGAGCCCTGAAACAGGGATACGACAGCGTATCCCTTTTGAGGATCTGGCCCTTTGTTCCTATGTTAGTGTGAAAAAAGCCTTGTACCCATATTCCCCACCTGGTAAACATAGGTGTCTGTAGGGTGAAACTTACTGGAATATGGAAACCCCTTTAAAAGATGAATGAAAAAAGAGTTTCCCTTTATTACTCATTCAAAAATAAATAAATAAGTCAAAATAGTTAATATAAACAGGGTTTGTGTTCTACAGTCAGGGTCAGCATTTTTTTTTTGGACAGGATTTTTTTTAACCATTTGCCTACTGGGTACTTTTACCCCCTTCCTGCCCAGACCAATTTTCAACTTTCAGCGCTGTCACACTTTTAATGACAATTGCACAGTCATGCAACCCTGTACCCATATGACATTTTTAGCTTTTTTCACACAAATAGAGCTTTCTTTTGGTGATATTTTATCACCACTGGGCTTTTACTTTTTTGCTAAATAAACAAACAAAATTCAAAATTTTTAAGAAAAAAAAGAATGTTTTTCATAGTCTGTCCTAAAGTTTTGCAAACAAGTTGATTTTTATTTTTCGCTAACGTGTGCATTGATGAGGTGACACTGATGGGCACTGATGAGGATGCATCGATAGGTGGCACTGATGGGCACTGATAGGTGGCAATGATAGGCAGCATTGATAGGAGGCACTGATGGGCACTGATTGGCAGCACTGATAGGCAGCACTGGTGAGTACTGATTGGCAGCACTGGTGGGCCCTGTTGGAACTGCACTGATAATCAGGACACTGATAATCAGTGCCCCTGATTATCATTGTAGATGTCCTTTTTACACAAGCTGGTTATCAGCTCTTCTTTCCTCATGCTGACAGCGCAAGGAAAGGAATGCTGATAACTGGCTTGTGATTGGACACAGCTGATCACATGGTAAAGAGCTGCTAATTAGGACACAGCAATCACAGAGCGCACTTTCTGCACACTGCAGTGGGTGCACCGTGGGCATTATCACGGGGGATGTCATATGACGCCCTTTCAGAACTGTCTGGCCATGCTGTATCTGTAATTCAGCTTTAACACATTTGGCAAGAGGTTACAAAAGTATCAGTGTCAGTGAGTTTTAGGTAGAATAAAAAAAGCAACATGCACACTACTAAAGAAAGTCAAAAAATAAATGACTTACAGATCAGATTACCAGGAGACAATATGGGAAAAATCCTAATAAAAACTAAAGCAGTCAATTGAGCTGCAAAACAATACAGTTTTACTTTTGGCTTTAATACCAGTTCACCTAAGAACTTGGTACTGAAGTAACACTATTTCTGAGCAGCAGGATGAGTTTATGAATCATCCCAAAATCTTGCTATAATTTGTCTCATAGTTCCTGATTTGCACTGTCATTATGTGCAGTGAATTTAAAGTTCTTTCTAGATATAATTGCTCTTTGCTTTTGTAATCAATGTATAGTCTATGGGCTAAGACTGTCAGGTTTCTTATGACGTAAGCACTTTAAGAGGAAGTCAAAATGAATTGTCAGTCAGTGAAATAACTTTCTCTGTCTCTGCATGTACAAAAGTAAAATGAAAGACTTCCTTTATTACATAGAAATATACTCTGGACTTACCTGTAGTATGCACAAGAAAATTCCTGATGATGACGACACTATAATGATGTCACAATATTGTGATCAATGAGGGAACTCCAGACAGCTGCAGGAAGCTGTTTGTAGTAATAACTTGAGTACTGCAAACAATCGCTTAGAACACAAATACCATATAAATTCCATTTATCAGCATAAAACAATTCTGCAGGCTCTACAAAATTTTTGCTCCATATATAATCCCAGGATATTATTACTATGTCTAGCTTACTTTAGTGCAATGCAGCTTTACTAACACATGAACATTTCCCACAAGAGTTAACTTACCTTAAGGAAAATTCAATAAAATCCTAATTATAAAAAAAGACAAAAATGTTATCAGAGATAAAAATGTGTTTGCTAAAGAATGCATGGGCATTTAAGTGGACAGCTACAGTAGTTATCACAGTTAATCTACAATAGTTTATTCCCAATTCTCAACCCAGAGATGATGGGAACAGTTCTCACACCTCGTCCCAATCGTCTTTTTCTTAATCTTATTTTTCAAAGAGAACACTGACACCAACATGGAAAAGCAAGGCTAAGGCCTTGTACAGACGGGCAAACATGTACCATGAAAACGGTCCGCCGGACCGTTTTCAGCATACATGTCTGCCCGGAGATTTCTGTATGATGGCTGTACACACCATCATACAGAAATCCGCGCGTACTCGATACGCGGCGACGAGGCCGCGCTGTCGCCGCGACGATGAAGCGGCGACGTGCGCGGCCCTGGCAGTTCAATGCTTCCACGTATGCGTCAAAGTCATTCGACGAATGCGAGGGATGGCGGCCGCTCGGACATGTACGGTAGATCTGTACAGACGACCGAACATACCCGACGGACAGGATTCCAGCGGGCATGTTTCTAAACATGTTTAGAAATATTTGCCCGCTCTAAAAAGGCCCGGCAGGCAAATGTACGCTGGAATCCTGTCCGCTCGGCTGTACAGACGACCGAACATGTCTGCTGAAACTGGTCCGCGGTTTCAGCAGACATGTTCGGTCGTCTGTACGGGGCCTTAGACACAACAGGCTCAAACAGTGATGGGTTTTATTCATGGAATGTAGACAATAAGGGGCATGCTATCATCAATAAGACATTTGTGACTCTTACTCATGATAACACGTTCTCACTCAATGTACTTTGTTATTCAAGTAGGGACCTTAGGAGATGGGATCTCCTCTGGCACATTTCTTAGGCCCCATACACACGAGAGGATTTATTCGCGAATACGGTCCAGCGGACCGTTTCCGCGGATAAATCCTCTTAAGGATTTCAGCGGATTTCCATGCGATGGAGTGTACTCACCATCGCATTGAAATCCGCGCCAAAATCCTCTGGCGATGACGTGTCGCGCCGTCGCCGCGATTATGACGCGGCGACGTGCGCGACGCTGTCATATAAGGAATTCCACGCATGCGTCGAATCATTACGACGCATGCGGGGGATCCCTTCGGACGGATGGATCCGGTGAGTCTATACAGACCAGCGGATCCATCCGTTGGGATGGATTCCAGCAGATAGATTTGTTTAGCATGTCAGCAAATATTCGATCTGCTGGAATCCATCCCAGGGGAGAAATATCCGCGGAAACAGATCCGCTGGAGTGTACACACCATAGGATCTATCCGCTGAAACCCATTTGCTGGGATTTTTCAGCGGATGGATTCTATCGTGTGTATGGGGCCTTAAAGTTTCAATCACATGGATACTCATCAGGAATTTTTTCTTTTTTTTTTAGTTTAGGAGCAAAAGATTACTACACACACTTATTCGGGTTCACCAGCAATCACATGGATGGAGGAAGACAACAAAAAAAAGGGGGGGGGAGACAATATTTCAGATATCATTGTACAGAAGATCCCAGACAAAATGATGAATTAAATATCACCAGTCTTTCTTCTCAACCCTTACACAAGCAGAAAAAGAGTCTACTTATGTTTGAATTTTTGCCCATACCAAAACTCAGACCATTTTGAAAGTATAATCAAATAATTAAACGTATTTGCTAGGAATTTGATAGTAAATAAAGATCTGGAATCAGAGTCCTTAAATGAAAGGGTTTGTGGTTGATAAATTTGAAGTTGTGCACTTGGAGAGTAAAATTATGCATACATCATACATTCTAGGAGCAGGACAACTGTCAATGTCAAGAAGGATTTGGGTGCTAAGGTAGATTATAGATTTAATAACAGCTTGCAGTGCCAAGCTACAGTTTTTAAAACATGCAAAATACTTTCTTGTATTAAAAGAGGTATAGACTGCAGAGAGAGAGAGCGATAATCTTACCCCTGTAGAAAGCATTAGTAAGACCTCATCTGGAATATGCAGTTCAGTTTTGGCCACTGGTTCACAAAAAAGATATCGGAGAACTGGAGATAGTACAGAGAAGGACAACCAAACTAACAAGAGGCATGGAGGAGCTCAGCTATGAGTAAAATTAGATGAACCAAATGTATTCTCAATGGAGAAGAGGCAATTAGGGGAAAAAATTATTACCATGTATAAAAACATAGGTGGTCTATACAGGCTGGTGCAAGGATTTTTGACACCCTATATGAAACCTAATTTTGCTGCATCCCTTGGCTCCAACCATTACTTCACCAATCCACTCCAACAATTAACAGGGGGTTGAGAGAAACAGTGGGGTGAGAGAGAGAGGGTGGCTGAGAGAAAGATAGGGCTTTGAGAGACATTGGGGTGAGAGAAACAGTGGGGCTAAGGGAGAAAGGGGGGCTGAGAGAGGAGGTCTGAGAGAGATGGTGGGGATGAGAGAGGGGGGATAGAGAGAGAGGGTGATGAAAGAGAGAGAGAGAGAGAGAGAGAGAGAGAGAGAGAGAGAGAGAGGGTGAGAGAAAGAGGGGGTCTGGGAGAGAGTTTGACTCACTAGTATTTACTGGGTGAAATCTGCCTTGATGTTATTGGATAAAGATGAAATGCAGCCATTGGCCCCATCATGCCCTAATCACATCAATTTTACGTTCAAATATTTGGCTTAAAAAGTCCCTCTTCTTACCTATGTTTGAGATAAGATTACAATTTGAAACAAGCTAAAGTTATTGGTTGCAGGTAAAACCAATCTTAAAAAAAATATTCTTATGTCCTATTTTTTATTACATCCAAAAAAACTCTGATGGTTATACTATTGAAAATATTTTGGGTTGTAAATTCTGTTTTTCACATGCTGCTATGGAACAAACTGGGATTAAACTGGAGATATTTCAGTGAACTAAGGATAGGGGGCCTTGCCCTTCCCAGCCCTTGGCTTTATTAGGCCCCTTTCACACTGGGGCGGGAGGTGCGGTGGTGGTAAAGCGCCGCTAAAATACCGTCGGAATTGCTGCAGGATTCGGCTGCTAGCGGTGCGGTATTAACCCCCACTAGCGGCCAAAAAAGGGTTAATACCGCCCACAATGCACCTCTGCAGAGGCGCATTGCTGGCGGTATTGCCGCGGTTTGCCATTGTTTTAAATGAGAAGGAGCAGTGAAGGAGCGATATACACACCGCTCCTCTCACCGCTCCAAAGATGCTGCTTGCAGGAGATTTTTTTCTCTCCCGCCAGTGCATCGCCTCAGTGTGAAAGCCTTCAGGCGGTATTTAGGCGCTATTTTTAGCGCTAAAACCGCCTGAAAAACTTCTCAGTGTGAAAGGGGCCTTACTTGAAGGCGGAGTTTCAGCATTTGGTATACTCAAGGACTCCACCATCTGGTCCAGACAATCCTGCTCCAGGCTCCACAACTTTAATACTTTTTTTTACTCTCTAAGACCCAGATTCACAAAGCACTTACGCCGACGTATAACAAGTTACGCCTACGTAAGTGCAAATGTGCGCCGTCGTATCTGTGCACCCACAAACAGATATGCGCCTAAAACCAGGCTACACCCCGCCGACGTAGCTTGCTTACGCCGGCGTAGGATGGGCGCACATTTAGGCTGGGTGCACGGTGCTGCTCCCATTGATTAGCCATTCAAACATGCAAATGAGGGAAATACGGCGATTCACTAACCTGCGTGCGTCTGACGCAGGCTACGCGAGATGCGCGTAAGTTGTACGTCCAGCGTAAAGTTATTCCCCATAAAGGAGGTGCAACCCAGCAGCACACATGCAAAGGTCTGCACCAGGGAACACAAGCCGGCGTATTTTACGTTGGACGTGTGTCTGGCTGGGCATAGGTTACGTTCACGCCATACACAGTGATCCGGCGTAGTTTAGGCAGTTGTTCCGACGTGGTTGTGAGCAGGCGCAGGGGGGTGCGTCCACGTACGTATCACGGCGCATGCGCAGTTCGTGATACGTATCTGTCTGGCGTTTGGCCCATCATTTGCATGGGGTCACGCCTCATTTGCATGGGTCACTCCCACTTCCACCTACGCTGGCGTACGCCTTTGAATACCACGCCACGCTGGCGCAGCGTTGGGAGCACTGGCTTGCTAAATGCATTGCTTGCCTCTCTGCGCTGCGTTGGCGTAGCGTACATTGGATACTCTACGGCGGCGTAATGTGCACCTTGCTCTCTGTGAATCTGGGCCTGGGAGTCTATCCCTTTGGGACTTGAGTCATTGGCATTTGGTTAATCTAATAAAAAATCACCTACTTATAACCTCATCCATAAAATCTGGAACATAGTCAAAAATCTTCAACAGGTTTTATCCGTTATAGCCCCCATCTGGAGAAATTATATGTATATGGAGCTGGCAAAGTTAAAACAAGGTGGCCGTTGGTGGAACTTTGGGATTACACATCTCCACACAATGTCTGGCACCATGCTGCCCTTCTCGGAGCTTCAGGCTACTTTTAATCTGCCCCAATATACGCACTTTTATTATATTCAACTACGGTAGGCAGTCAGTCGGGGCTAGACATGTGCAGAATGGAAAAATTGCTTTGTTTCGGTCTGGTGTGGATTTTTAGGTTAACCCCGTGGTAAAATGGAAACAAATAAAAAAACAGTGTGGGAAACCCCCCAAAATCCATATCAAACCCTTATCTGAGCATGCAGCCCCCCTCCTAAATCACACCAGGCCACATGTCCTCAACATGGAGGGTGTGCTTTGGGGCAAGGGGACTACTAGCTAGTGAAAGACTACATCATATATGTCATTTTTTTATTTGAAACTGACACTTTTGCTGGACAACTTAAAGTGTTTGTACACCTAAAAAAACTTCCACTGTATCTTTAATGTTTTTGTACTTGAGTTTATATATTACTATTATATTAGTGCCTACTGTTCTTCTGTATTATCTGGTTGTTCCTGCCTGTGCCCCTCTTCCTGATTTTAAACTGATCGCGCTAAACATGGCAGTCGATCGGCGGCAGCAAGGGGTTAAAGAAATTTTAAAAATATATGACTTACAGATCCGATTACCAGGTGAAAATAGGGGAACATAGGGGAAAAAGCTAATGCAGTCACCACATTTAAGAATTGAGCTGCAAAACAATACAGTTTTTCTTTTGGGTTTAATACCAGTTCACCTAAGAACTTGGTACTGAAGTAACTCTATTTCTGAGCAGCAGGATGAGTTTGTGAATCATCCCAAAATCTTGCTATAATTTGTCTCATAGTTCCTGATTTGCACTGTCATTATGTGCAGTGAATTTAAAGTTCTTTCTAGATATAATTGCTCTTTGCTTTTGTAATCAATGTATAGTCTATGGGCTAAGACTGTCAGGTTTCTTATGACGTAAGCACTTTAAGAGGAAGTCAAAATGAATTGTCAGTCAGTGAAATAACTTTCTCTGTCTCTGCATGTACAAAAGTAAAATGTAAGATTTCCTTTATCACATAGAACTATTACTCTGAACTTACCTGTAGTATGCACAAGAAAATCCCTGATGATGACATTATAGTGTTGTCACAATATTGTGATCAATGAGGGAACTCCAGACAGCTGCAGGAAGCTGTTTGTATTAAAAACTTGGGTGCTTTAACCACTTAAGCCCCGGACCATTTTGTTGCTAAAGGACCAGGCCCCTTTTTGCGATTCGGCACTGCGTCGCTTTAACTGACAATTGTGCGGTCTTACGACGTGGTTCCCAAACATCCTTTTTTTCCCCCACAAATAAAGCTTTCTTTTGGTGGTATTTGATCACCTCTGCGGTTTTTATTTTTTGCGCTATAAACAAAAATAGAGAGACAATTTTGAAAAAAAAAAACAATATTTTTAACTTTTTGCTATAATAAATATCCCCCAAAAATATATAAAAAAAATGTTTTCCTCATTTTAGGCCGATACGTATTCTTCTACATATTTTTGGTAAAAAAAAATCGCAATCAGCGTATATTGATTGGTTTGCGCAAAAATAGGTGATAGTTTTATAGCATTTTTATTAATATATTTTTTTACTAGTAACGGCAGCGAACAGCGATTTTTATCTTGACTGCGACATTATGGCGGACACATCGGACACTTTTGACACATTTTTGCGACCATTGTCATTTTTACAGCGATCAGTGCTATAAATAGGGCTTTTTTTCAGCGGGAACGCGGAGAAACGCAGTTCCGGCACCTCTGCTGGGTTGTGTTATAGTGTCTATTGCTGCTGGGTGATCTAGTTTTGCTGAAATGGATCTATTTTTGCAGGAGGAGGGTCTATTGTTGCTGGGGAGGTATTTTTTTTGCTGACGGGGCATCTATTGTTGCTGGGGTGGGTCTTTTGTTGCTGGGAGAGTCAGTTGTTGCCTGGAGTGATCTACTGTTGAGGGAGAATTCTATTGTAGCTGGCTGCTGGATGGTCTATCGATACTGTTTATGGGGAGATCTTTTGTTCCTGCTGGGGGTCTGTTGTTGCTAGGGGGGTTTATCTTTTTGAGGGCGGTCTATTGTTGCTGGGGGGTCTATTGTTGCTATTGTTGTTGGCTGCAGGGGATCTATTTTACTGCTTTTCTTGTTATCATTAACAAATTAAAGGGGCAGTACTGGGACCAAGGAATGGTGCTCGGAGGTAGGTAGTGGTGGAGTAACTTCATAAGGGAGAGTTCCTGCACCTATTCACTGAGAAAAAAAGCCCTGGCTATAAAAATGCACTGATTACTGTGAAAATGAAACTGGCAGTGAATGGGTTAACCTGCAGAGGGCACTGAAGGGGTTAAGTGTTTCCTAGTGAGTGATTCTAACTGTTAGGGGGCGTGGCTTGGCATGTGACGTCACTGATGGTCGTTCCCTATGACAGGGAACAGACAATCAGTGACACTCTCACTAGGAAGAACAGGGAAAGGTTTGTTTACACTTACCTCACCCCGTTCTTCAGCTCTGTGATGCGATCGGGTCCGTCGGTCACGGAGCTCAGGACCGGGTTGTGAGCGCGCCGCAGGCGGCACACGTGACCCACAGCTGGGCATCTTAAAGGGGAAGTACCTGTATGTCTATATGCCCAGCCATGCCATTCTGCCGACGTATATTGTCGTGCGGCGGTCCCTAGGTTAAACAATAGCTTAGAACATGAATACCATATGAATTCCATTTATGCGGTGGTGCACATCAGCATAAAACAATTCTGCAGGCTCTACTAATTTTTTGCTCCATATATAATCCCAAGATATTATTACTATGTCTAGCTTACTTTAGTGCAATGCAGCTTTACTAACACATGAACATTTTCCACAAGAGTTGGTTAACTTAAGGAACAGTAAAATTCAATATGATTCAAATTATAAAGAAAGACAAAAAGTTTATCAGAGATAAAAATGTGTTTGCTAAAGAATGCATGGGCATTTAAGTGGACAGCTAGTTATCACAATTGATCTTTGAAATAGCTTATTTCCAATTCTCAACCCAGAGATGATGGGAACAGTTCTCACACCTCCTCCCAACTATCTTTTTCTTATCCTTCTTTTTCGCAGAGAACACTGACACCAACAAGGAAAAGCAAGGCAAAGACACAAAAGGGTCAAAGGGTGATGGGTTTAATTAATGGAATGTAGACAATAAAGGGCATGTTATCATCAATAAGACATTTGTGACTCTTACTCATGATAAAAAGTTCTCACTCAATGCACTTTGTTATTCAAGTAGGGACCTTAGGGGATGGGATCTCCTCTGGCACATTTTCTTTAAGTTTCAATCACATGGATACTCATCAGGAATGTAATGGTATGGTTTTGAGTTTAGGAGCAAAAGAATACTACACACACTTATTCGGGTTCACCAACAATCACATGGGTGGAGGCAATTAAGGGGAAAATATGATCACAATGTATAAAAACATAGGTGGTAAATGACGTTTTGAACTAACGGCGCATGCGCCGTTCGTGGACGTATCCCAGTGCGCATGCTCCAAATTACGCGGCAAAGACTCATTGGTTTCGACGTGAATGTAAATTATGCCCAGCCCCATTCACGGACGACTTGCGCAAACGACGTAAAAATTTAAAAATTCAACGCGGGTCCGACGTCCATACTTAACATTGGCTGCGCCATCTTTTTGGTGGAATATCTTTATGCCTGAAAACGCCTTACGTAAATGGCGTATCTTTACTGCGACGGGCAAGCGGGCAAGTTCGTGAATAGGCGTATCTCGCTGATTTACGCATTCTAGGCGTAAATCAGCGTACACGCCCCTAGCGGCCGGCGTAAATAGACAGCTAAGCTACGACGGCGCTGGCGGTCGTATCTTAGCTACATTTAAGTGTATCTCAATTTGAGAATACACTTAAATATACGATGGCGCAGATTCGGAGTTACGACAGCGTATCTACTGATAGTATTGATAGTATTTGTCTACTATTTGGAACTTCTTATTATCCCTTCCACTCTTATATATTTGCGACTTGGAATATTCCGAGGTAATTTGGATGGCTGGCACCCATCTTGGTACTATTGGAGATTTGTACACATGTTCATTTTTTACTTTTTTTTTTTTTTAAACCATTACATTTTTTTCTGACAATTTGCTAATATAATATGTTTCATTTCAGACAATAAAAATATATTTCTCTACTGTTTATTTCTTCTGCTCGTCCTATAGCCTATGGGCGGAGCATTTGACCATAAATGTCCGCTCGCGGCAATCGTATGTTTTGAGCTGCTTCGGCGAATCTTCATGTTGAATCTTTTCTCTCTATGTTAAATAATCTTGGACTAATAGAGTTAGGTTAGGCACATTCAACCGCAGTGTGGTTGGATACAGATCGCTATTGTCACCATCATGTCAAACCTTCTATCTATATCTAACTGTTGTTGCAATAAAACGAAAATAAAGCATTTTTTATGTTGGATATTTCGGATTTCAGATTCTGCGCGTTCGTTATTGTTTGTTAAAACGAACACAAAAATCCAAGTGGTCTCAGTGCACACCTGCCCAGCTCCCCTAGGCCAAATAATTCTTACCCTTTTCTCTCTCCCCCCTGCATATGCACTCTGTTCGGGGGGTTCCAGCTGTTCTAAGAAGACCGTGGTAAT
Organism: Rana temporaria; assembly: GCF_905171775.1. Taxonomy (NCBI): domain Eukaryota; kingdom Metazoa; phylum Chordata; class Amphibia; order Anura; family Ranidae; genus Rana; species Rana temporaria. The sequence continues at coordinate 341,142,729 of NC_053490.1, forward strand.
TGTGTGGTCTTAGTTGTTTTTACATGATCTTTTCATTTCCACTTATTAAGAACACTCTGTAAGTACTCTGGATTTACCTTGCCTTTTGCTATCTTATGAGAACAATTTATATATGTGCTAATATGTTGTGATTCCTACTATCGATCACATCATACTATCTGCAGAATTGTCCCTGAAGAAGAAGCTATTTGACTTCATAACGCGTTGGACACTCATATGTGATCTTTGCATAATGAATAAGTTCAAACGTATCATATTTTATGATTCTGTGTTCATTCTACTATGTGTGGAATTTTAATATTGTTTTGCGTATTCAATTTTACTAAATTCAAATAAAATGCATACATTTTAACAAATACAACAAATACTTTTTTGAGCTTTTGAAGCTCCACCCCACGGGGGAACCATAACCTTCAGTAAAGAGTGCAATATATGGATGTGTTGTGTAATAAGTACAGCGCTGGAATTAATGATAAAGAAACCTCAGTGAAAGGTTAATATTACCCCAATAATGAGGTTAGTGATTAACTGAATGAAAACCAATTCAAAAAATAAACAATACAGTTGCAACTACAGCATCTAAGACTATGTGCAAATCCATAATAGAAAACATGTGTATCTAAAATACAATATAATTAAGTAAAGATAACAATGAAAATGCAAATATTGAAGGTGCAAAAAGTCCCAAAGTTGCACATGAATGCGCGCTGATAGATCCTAAAAGTTCATTCATATGGTGAATCAATCTTAATAGGAGAAATAGAAAAGACTTCCTTCCACCAGTGGAGGCACCCAAGTGCTGGTAATGTAGTCTCCTTACCCCAATGAGTGACCACTATCACGGCGGTCAGTTAAGGCGCAGGGTTTTAAAGTCTCCCTATAGACCCACAGCTGGTACCAAGAGACGATGGAGCAAGGGGCGGAGTCTGTGTGTACAGCAGGGGGAGAAGTGTCTTCTCCCCCAAATAACATGACAGACTTGTACAGTGTGGAGATGGAGAGGGGCTATACCTCTCTAGAATCCTCTGTCATGGTGAAAACACTGAGAGCATGTAAATACAGCTTGCATTGGAGTTAGGCTGCATCCTGCCTCCACTGTCCTCCTACCCTCGCCATTACTCTGTTTGTCCAAAGCCTGTCTATTTACTGCCCTAGCATGTCTATATACTACACTAGCCTGACCATATACTACAAAAATAAATTAGTTTTGAGGTGCAAAAAATCTAATCAAATTTATATTAGGAATTTTGTAATTTTATTTGAACAAACATGGTTAAAAAAGTGAATAAAGTTTAAAACCAGAACATGAAAAGTTATGCGGTCACAATACACAAGTTGGTTGCTTCTACATGTTTCGCCATAATCATGGCTTCTTCTGGAGCTTTTGTAGGACCTTTATAAAATGTCACTAAAAGAAATAGACAATACATTTTAATAAATACAAAGAAAAAAGAAAAAAGGGGGAGAAAAAGAAGAAGACACTAGTACACACAGAGACCCAGAGGGGTCTGTCAAATTTATAATTCATATATTTACATGGTTACAATAATATATTGATCGTCTGATGGATGCATTCTCACCCCAAACGTGATTCCAAAGGACCATCAAGGCCCGCCAAGTGGTCCAATAAGGTATCAGTGTAACATAAAGGGGGTGTACTAGTGTCTTCTTCTTCTTTTTCTCACGCTTTTTTTTTTTGTATTTATTAAAATTTATTGTCTATTTCTTTTAGTGACATTGTATAAAGATCCTACAAAAGCTCCAGAAGAAGTCGTGATTATGGTAGAGGCAACCAACTTTTGTATTGTGACTGCATAACTTTTCATGGTCTGGTTTTAAACTTTATTCATTTTTTATTGATGTTTGTTCAAATAAAATTATGAAATTCCTAATATCAATTTGATTTGATTTTTTTTATACCTTAAAACTCCCAATTTAGTTTATTGGTATTTTTCTGAATATATTTAGGCGAGGTGGTGCTTGTAGCGAACTTACCGGTCTTTGGTACCAAATTTATCTTTTCTGTCTATATACTACCCTAGCCTGTCTATATACTACCCTAGCCTGTCCATATACTACCCTAGCCTGTCTATATACTGCCCTAGCCTGTCCATATACTACCCTAGCCTGTCTGTATACTACACTAGCCTGTCTGTATACTACCATAGCCTGTCTGTATACTACCCTAGCCTGTCTGTATACTACCCTAGCCTGTCTGTATACTGCCCTAGCCTGTCTATATACTACCCTAGCCTGTCCATATACTACCATAGCCTGTCTGTATACTGCCCTAGCCTGTCCATATACTACCCTAGCCTGTCTGTATACTACACTAGCCTGTCTGTTTACTACCCTAGCCTGTCTGTATACCACACTAGGAAAGAAATGTGCAACTAGTACAGAGGGAGTTGCCCCATAGGACTTTTTAGGCAGAAAAAATGCTAAAAAGAGTAAACATATGTAGAAAAACGCCCAAAGGTGCTAATTTTATTAATGGTAGAAAAAGATATACGCATAGAAATATATAAAAATACAAGAATCACTTAAAATTAGATAAATTAATCACTCACGTACAAGATATTTGGTATCAACCTAAAAGCTTACAATCCACTGCCCATATAGCGATTCGGGTCAGGCTTTGTACCTAGTTATATATAGGACTAACCCAGAGTATCCTTTCTTTACCTATTTCAGTTTAAACAAACACCCTTTCGCTGTTAGCTACCTAAGCAGGCATCTCTTGTGAAAGCATTGCGGTGTTGCCCCTGAGTCTCTGCACTCCCATCTCTGTGGACCTCTCAGCCAATTTGTACTGTCTATGCTGTTTGTTTTTAACTTGCCACAATTTAAAGTGAATTGCATCCATGTAAGTATTATGCAAAGCAACAAAGTATAATATTTCAATGCAATTACACAAGTACTGTTATACCATTATATTTACTTTACAGACAAGAAGTAGATCAACCAGTGTATACGTTTTCCCTGATGAAGGAACATCACATATTATTGTGAACCTCCCAAACATGTCGGGATGTCATGCTATAATTCGGTCTGCCTGACACGAATCGCTGTATGGGCAGTGGATTGTAAGCTTTTAGGTTGATACCAAATATCTTTTACATGAGCGATTCATTTATCTAATTTTAAGTGATTCTTGTATTTTTATGTATTTCTATGCATATATCTTTTTCTACCATTAATAAAATTAGCAACTTTGTGCGTTTTTCTACATATGTTTACTCTCTTTAAAAAAAAAATTGCATAAAAAGTCCTATGGGGCAACTCCCTGTGTACTAGTTGCACATTTCTTTCCATTTATACAAGGATGTTGGCGGTACCTTATACATTTCACAATTCTCACACTTTTATGTATACCACACTAGCCTGTCTGTATACCTCCCCAGTCTGTACACTATCCTAGCCTATCTGTATATTACCCTAGCCCAGGGGTGGCCAACCAGTGGCCCGGGAGCCACATGTGGCCCGCGGAGCCCTCTGATGTGGCCCACAACCTCCTGCTCTGGGATGGCGGGTTGGCCAGAGCATCAGTGTTGTGAATGAAGCCAGCAGTAGAGAAAGCAAGCAGCTGCGGAGCAGAGCCACATAAGTCAATGCTTTCTGTATAGCACTGGCTCCTGTCATAGGTGGAGCGATACCAAATGTACTCTCCCTGGGACAGCAAGTTCATTACTATAATCACATTGTATATATGGACATATCTGTTCTGCAGTGGTTACTAGGGCTGGGCTGCTTTCAAACTGATCCAAAGGTGTAGAGCAGTGCACCTGCAGGTTCCTGTACTGAACCATAGACTTCTGGTTTTACCTGTGTGTTTGGTGAACTTTCAGAAAGTGCACCACACCTGCAGGATATAATAGAAGTCTATGGCAAAGTATAGCTAACCTACAGAAAAGCCACAGGTGCACTGCGCTTCATCTACGGTGTGGGTAGGCCCAAAGAGTAGAGTGGGCTGTGTCTGTGTCCGCTTTGCATACGCAGAGTGGACGCGGACCTGTCATCTGCTCATTGTGGCTTGCGACAGTGGTTACTAAGTCGATTAGGTGGCCCTCGCTCTTCAAAAGGTTGGGCACCCCTGCCCTAGCCTGTCTGTTTACTACCCTAGCCTGTCCATATACCTGCAGACCATGGTTGGTCTGAGGATGGGAGCCAGTGCTGCCACTATTTGTGTTCAGGCCGGGTCCAGAGGCCAGTTGCGAGCCTGCGGACCACGGCTGAAGAAATAGTGGAGAGGCGGTGAAAACATCTCCCCTGCCAACTCCAACATATACATAGGCAGGGCAAAGAGGGAGGGGTCATGGGTGGAGCCAAAGGGGGCTGAGAAATGAGGGTGTCAAAAATCCTTGCACCATCCTATATACTACCCTAGCCTGTCTGTATACACTAGCTTGTCTGTATTCCTTAGCCTGTCTATATACTGCCCTCATCTGTCTGTATACCCTAGCATGTCTGTATACCTCCCTAGCCTTTCTGTTTACTGCCCTAGCCTGTCTGTATACTCTAGCTTGGCTGTATTTCCTAGCCTGTTTGTATACTGCCCTCGCCTGTCTGTATACCCTAGCCTGTCTGTATACCACTCTAGCCTTTCTGTATAATGCCCTAGCCTGTCTGTGTACTGCCCTAGCCTGTCTTTATACTTCTCTAGCCTGTCTGTATACTGCCCTAGCAAGTCTGTATACCACCCTAGCCTGTCTGTATACTACCCTAGCCTGTCTGTATACCACCCTAACCTGTCTGTATACCACACTAGCCTGTCTGTATACCTCACCAGCCAGTCAATATACTTCTCTAGCCTATCCATATACTACCCTAGCCTGTCTGTATACTACCCTAGCCTGTTCATATACTACCCTAGCCTGTCCATATACTTGCAGACCATGGCTGGCATGAGAAAGTGAGGCTGTTGCTGCCACTATTTGTCTTCAGGCCAGGTCCAGAGGCGCAGGTGAGGGCCTGCAGACCATGGCTGAAGAAAAAGTGGAGAGGGGCACAAGCATCTACCCCTCCACCTCCACCATAAACAAGGGCAGGGCAAAGGGGAGGGTCATGTGCAGAGCCAATGGGGCGGCAAAATTAGGTTTCGCCTAGGGTGTCAAAAATCCTTGCACCAGTGTTGCACGCCCCACACTACAAGACTGCTGCCTACATGGCGGTCCAATATAGTGAATTAACTGAGATTAGGCAGGTAGTGTAGTGTGCAGTCAGTTAGTGTAGTATATATATACTGTATATATATATACATAAATACAGTTCAGAGTTTATAGTACAGTTAGTGTAGTATATATTATACAGTTCAGATTATATAGTTCAGTTAGTGAGGAATATACAGTATCTCACAAAAGTGGGTACACCCCTCACATTTTTGTAAATATTGTATTATATCTTTTCATGTGACAACACTGAAGAAATTACACTTTGCTACAATGTAAAGTAGTGAGTGTACAGCTTGTATAACAGTGTAAATTTTCTGCCTAAAAAAAACTCAACATGTGGCCATTAATGTCTAAAATGCTGGCAACAAAAGTGAGTACACCCCTAAGTGAAAATTTCCAAATTGGGCACAATTAGCCATTTTCCTTTCCCGGTGTTGTGTGACTCGTTAGTCTCAAAGCAAAGATTTGCGTCATCAGGAAAGCTTTCCTGATGACGCAAATCTGCGAAACGCGTAGAAGCTAGGTGGACAACGTAAGAGGGAGTGCATTTTTGATCTGTGGGACTACAAGTGCAGCAGGAGCCAGGCACGCAACCTAACGATAAGCTGGTGAGCGGCTGTCAATAGACTGATACTGCCAAAGACACCTGGTGCTGGTCTTAAAGCACCTCCCTTGTGAGTAGTTTGATTTTAATCTTTTAAATAAACAAAATTTCTTATACATACTATACCATGATGAGCTCCCTGTTTTTTTTGAGGCATTGAGGAATACCATGCGAGGATACATCCATCGGTCATAAAGGAATAAGCTTTCGGCCTATTACCAGCTGGGGTCTGGTGAGTTTGCATTGCAGCAGATGGTGGTGGTAGCACTTATTTCTGTCGGGTGGAAGAAAAGTAGTAGCACCCTATATGCATGAGACATAGCACCAGGACTCATCACCATATTACCTTCTGATTGGACTTTAACTGTGAAGTTGTGTTTACCCATGCCGTTTGGGATGTGTCACAATATGATTGCACACGAATTTTGATACACACATTTTTTGCACATATGTTATGATATAGCACTTTATATATATAAGTATATTCTGGTTTATATTTGTTTATAGGTAAACATTTCTTATAGCACTGTCTACAATGCACAGGCTCTAGAGGGTTGGACATTGTTGGCTTTTACACATTTTTGATATTGTCACTCCATTTATTTTAATTCAAGTTTGATGGCACAGTAGAGGTACATAATAACACGCAAGTGTATATGTTCACGAAAGCTGGTTATTATTATTTGCTATTTATTTATTCAGTTATCCATAGTGACCTATTACGCACATCACTGTGATAGAGTCAGCACTATATTATCACATCTGAGTATAGATGAGCATATATTTTGGGTTTAAGGGGAAAAATATTTTTGTGGCATCACACATTTAGACCAGCGCAGTAACAATATATTTTTCTGCTTTTTCATTTAAACCTTCCTGAAGGTTTACACAGTACTGCAGCAGGCCATTATAATTTATTATTCATTATATATTTGTTTGCGCCGGTGACAACTACTACTTTTTTCTACATAAAGATGACCTAGGATAGAAGATAATTGCCAAGATCCTAAAACTGAGCTGCAGTACGGTGGCCAAGACCATACAGCATTTATACAGGACAGGTTCCACTCAGAACAGGCCTCACCATAGTCAACCAAAGAAGTTGCATGCACATGTTCATCATATCCAGTTTTTTTTTGGAAATAGACATATGAGTGCTGCCAACATTGCTGCATGGGTTGAAGGAGTAGGGTGTCAGCCTATTAGTGCTCAGACCATACGCTGCACACTTCATCAAATCGGTCTGTATGGCTGACATCCCAGAAGGAAGCCTCTTCTAAAGATGATGCATGAGAAAGCCCCCAAGCAGTTTGCTGAAGACAAGCAGACTAAGGGCATGGATTATTGGAACCATGTCCTGTGGTCTGGTGAGACCAAGATACATTTTTTTGCTTCACATGGGGTCAAGCATCTGTGGCGGCAACCAGATGAGGAATATAAAGATAAGTGTATCTTGCCTACAGTCAAGCATGGTGGTGGGGGTGTCATGGTCTGGGGATGCATGAGTGCTGCCAGCACTGGGGAGCTACAGTTCATTGAGGGAGCCATGAATGCCAACATGTACTGTCACATACTGAAGCAGAGCATGATTCCCTCCTGGAAGGTGGAGAAGCGCAAAGTCTCCAACATCTACCAGCTCCGACGTGATGTCGTCATGGAAGAGTGGAAGAGGACTCCAGTGGCAACCTGTGAAGCTCTAATGAACTCAAGAGGGTTAGGACAGTTCTGGAAAATAATGGTGGCCACACAAAATATTAAAACTTTGGGCCCAATTTGGACATTTTTACTTAGGGATGTACTCACTTGTTGAGTTATTTTGAAGGGAGAGCAATTTTACACTGTTATACAAGCTATACACACACTAATTTACATTGTTGCAAAGTTTTATTTCTTCAGAGTGAGGGGTGTACTCGCTTTTGTGAGATACTGTACATATATATATATATATATATATATATATATATATATATATATATATATATATATATATTTATTTTCACATTGCATTTCCATTTTAACCTGGGTTCACATATACTTTAATACTGCCATAAATTATGTATTAACATAAAATAAAGACTAAACTGATTTTCACGAAAATATTTTAATAAATAATTTACATACAGTGCAGTAACTGCATTTCCAAAAGTCAAATGGTTCAATATACAGTATATTGACAGTAAATGAAATATAACTTGGTTACAATGACATTTGTGCTAAATACTGGCTGTTTTACATTTCTACACCTCATTATACACATTTAAATACAAATAAATAACAAAACAAATTTATAAAATACATTTTTAAAACACTGCTACTTGACGTGGCTAAAATCATTAAATCGACATTCATTGCTGAGGATCTTAGATATATCTTATTATTGGTTAAAATACCCCCCTTTTGCTTATCAGCTTACTGCAAATCAGGAGAGAATTTACTTTACCATTCTCTTAAAAAAAAAAAACATTGCTTCGTAATTGGAGCATGCAAAAGTGTACTTTGAAATTCTGACAATCTGAGGATGGAACACAAAAGCCCATATCTTTTTGCCTGCCCTGGCAGGCATGGGGTGGGAGTTAGCATGTGCAGCCTTGGTGGTAAGTCAGGGAAAAACAGTTGTTGGACTTCCCAAGAGTTTTAGCTGTACGTTGTTTGGCCTGGGTGTATAAGTCTTAGGCCCGAACTGTTATATGCTATATATTGTGATTGTCTGGCTTCATAAACCATAAAATTCTTTGCATATAATATAGGTTTTCCATAACAAATTGGGAAGTATCATTTCATGTTTCATGGAATTCCTATTCTGGAGCGCACAGTTCAGCTCTGTGTAGGGCTGCCACCTTTTCTCCAAGTCAAACTCAAACACTTTAGCGGCACTCAGCAATTTTTTTTTTATACATATATTTTGCTAGTAAAGTCCCACTTTACATCAGAGTCCACAGAGTTCCCCTTTTACAGCTGAACTCGCAGAGTTCCCTTTCACTGTAAGGGGGAACTCTGCAGAGTCTGATGTAAGGGAGAATTTAGGGGACTCTAACATAAGGGATGCTCTGGGAACCCTGATTTAAGGGGGAACACCGAGAACTCTGATGTACGGAAATAACTCTGATGTAAGGGAGAACAGTGTGGACTCTGGTGTAAAGGGAACTCTGATGTAAGAGGTGCCCTGAGAACCCTGATTTACCTTAGTGTACTCACTCAGAGGCAGGAGAGAGAAGGGGGGAGACTTCAGTCACAGACAGGGATTGATGTGGGGAGGGGGGGGGGATTGTTAGTGCTGACTTTGGGCAGCATAAAAGAGAGTGTAACAGACACTCTTAGCTTAGACAACTGCAGCCAGCAACCCTGCTGGGAAGCCATAGTCCAGTCTGAATAATGTGTCAAGGTTTCAGGCAGTCTGAAACCCAGAGGCATTATTCCAAACCCGAACTGTCCGGGTGAATCCCAGACAGGTGTCAATCCTAGCTCTGTGGGAAGCCTTCCAGGTAACATCCATGGATGTCTGTTGAGAGACCTCAGAGATATACACTCAAAACAGCTAAGCATGCTGTCAATATGTATATATACAGTATATTAATATATATATATATATATATATATATATATATATATATATATATATATATATATATATATATATTGTATATATACACATATGTATATATCAATATCAGGAAATAACCATACATATCTTACTACAGTATATAGAGTTACAATCATACATAATAACCTGTAACAAATTAATGCAAGCTATCATTTTATATATATTGTAATATCATATAAATAATGCACATAACCTAAAATATTATTAAATAATAGATAAATAATAAAATTATAAATAAATATTAGGAGAAGGGATAAAGGGAATCTATCTAGATGAAAATAGTTGAGGTGAGTTCATTAAATTGCACTTATCCTTTAAATAGTGGGTAAAAAATAACTGCTTATTTGGCAGTGGCAGCCGCTAAAATGTTAAATGTGTGTTCTTCGCTCTGTGGGACAATGAGGTAATCTTGATTTTTATGTAACAGTTTTACTTCCATCAAGATCATAATTCTCAGCCCATGTATTTCCTTTCCATCCAGCGAAATAAGATGTTCAAGTCCCCAACAGCTTTTCGTGTTGCAGCTTTTGTCTCCAACTTCAAAGATACAAGAAGAGACAAATATGAGCATCCAAAATTGTGCACGGGAAACAAACGCTGCTTTACAGGCATACTATAGACACCCCCAGGTATGAAATTTAAAGGAATATTTCACTTTTAATGTTTCACTTTAAGCATTATTAAAATCACTGCTCCCGAAAAAACTGACGTTTTTAAAACTTCTTTTTGCATTGGTACATGTCCCCTGGGGCAGGATCCATGTCCCCAAACAATTTTTATGACAATAACTTGCATATAAGCCTTTAAACTTAGCGATTTCAGCGATTTTTGTTCGTGACTGCGACATTATGGCGGACACTTCGGACAATTTTGACACATTTTTGGGACCATTGTCATTTTCACAGCAAAAAATGCATTTAAATTGCATTCTTTATTGTGAAAATGACAGTTGCAGTTTGGGAGTTAAACACAGGGGGCACTGTAACATTTAGGGTTCACTTTGTGTGTGTTTACAACTGTAGGGGGGTGTGGCTGTAGGACTGACATCATCGATCGAGTGATAGTGAAGCACGGGGAAGCCGTGTTTACATACGGCTCTCCCCGTTCTTCAGCTCCGGGGAGCGATCGCGACGGGGCGGCTATAAACGAATAGCCGCGCCGTCGTCCCGGATCGCTCCCCGAGGCTTACCGACCGCCGCATGTACCGGGGGGGGGGGGTCCCGATCGGACCCCCGACCCACGTCAAGCAGAGGACGTACCGGTACGTACATGTGCCTGTCCGTGCCATTCTGCTGACGTATATGTACATGAGGAGGTCGGCAAGTGGTTAATATTGTATCACATTAAAAATGCATACAGTATTTACATGGGGAAAATATAAATAATCTTATTTCTATTAATTTGCCAAATGCTGGGGTACATAAATTGCCAGATATTAATCCCCCCCAAAAAATTACCAAAACTTTATTGAAAGAATGATACTATGTAAGTTTGCACTTTATATACAGTAACATAGTGAAGTAGTCAAGGCCAAAGCTAAAGTTCACTTTAGGAAAAGAAAAATTAAGCTTTTAATGCTGCATTGCTTTGCACTGAGAAAGAACAATCATTAGCTTAGCATTAGCTTGGTACAACTTTAGGATATTGCAAGATTGATATTAAGCTTAAGACATACTCAATTTTTACGTTTCTAAGAGCAAAAATTGACATTGCGCACACTTGTACAAGCCATTAATGGTTATGCAATATGTGTACATGTCATCCAGCGTAACCTTCAACTTAAAGATGACCATGGAGTTAACAAAAAATTGGGCTCTTGAGTCACAGTAAAAGGGACCCTGGACTTGTGAAAGCTTGGTATTACCATGCTTACTTAATAAATTATACAGGTATGCTCACTGAATATCCTGGCTAAAGCATAGGACAGGGATGGAACTAATTCAGTGAGTGCAAGTGGCACTGACCTAACTCATTGTCACCCGCCTGACTAGTTCCCACGCTTTCATACTACTTTTCTTATTATTGACACAGCTTTATTGGCAGATTTTGCCTAGCTATCAATCAAATAGTCTTTGATTTTCTTTGCCCATAGGTCTCATTCATACTTGTAGTTGGGGAGAGGTAAAAATAGGCCGTTGAGCTGCAGTTTTAACTCCTCCTAACCTTACATTCCGGAGGGATTGTACATATGCTATGACCTGCTGTGCATTTGGTAAAAATATCACATTGGGCACTCAATTTTGCCACCAAACATAACCTATTTAAATAAATAAGACTGCACTGCAACTACCACTGATGGTGCAGTCATTTAAGGATTAAAACAGGCCATGAGGAAGTAAAATATTGCCTTTCAGCTGCCTTTCAAATACTCTCTGAAAAGTGATTCACTGTGAGTTGCTTTTCAAAGGAGAAGCAGAGGTTGATGCAGGTGTGTGTGAGCCATTAGTGAGCTGTGGGTAGTGAGATGCCTGCAATGCCCTAGAAAGTCCAATATACTGTGTTCTGTTAATTGGGTGCTCACAGTATAGCTGTGAGAGGCAGATGTTTGTTATCAGTTGAGGTTATGCATTGCAAAATCAATAAATCTTTCAATAAATCTATGGCCCCATACACACGATAGAATCCATCCGCAGATAAATCCCAGCAAATGGGTTTCTGCGGATAGATCCTATGGTGTGTACACGCCAGCGGATCTGTTTCCGCGGAGAAATCTCCCCTGGGATGGATTCCAGCAGATCGGATATTTGCTGACATGCACAACAAATCCATCTGCTGGAATCCATTCCAACGGATGGATCCGCTCGTCTGTACAGACTTACCGGATCCATCCGTCCAAAGGGATTCCCCGCACGCGTCGTAATGATTTGACGCATGCGTGGAATTCCTTATATGACAGCGTCGCGCCCGTCGCCGCGTCATAATAGCGGCGACAGCACGACACGTCATCGCCAGAGGATTTCAGCGCGGATTTCAATGCGATGGTGTGTACACACATAGAAATCTTCTGAAATCCTCGAGAGGATTTATCCGCGGATACGGTCCGCTGGACCGTATCTGCGGATAAATCCTCTCGTGTGTATGGGGCCTAAGTCTTTGTCCAGCCGACCAAATATGTTTTGTGTTTTGTTGAGGGTGTCTAAAGGACAAGTTAATTTTGGATACATTTTTATCTTATGTAATTATCCCTATGCTTCCTAACAGTAGTGATGTCAAAGGAATATCCCATTACTACAATGGACAGAAGTTATTCTTCTGAGCAGCATGTAGCAAAATCAGAAGCCATCTCCTGGACCTAATGCTGGACAGTGTCACGTATTTCCAGCACAAGTACTAAGCAACAACATTTCTGGAGTTGGTCTTGCATGCACAAAGCAGGAGACACTCACAAATCTCAGACATCGCCAGTCAAAATACAACGTCAAAATCCCCCCAAAAAATGATGCCCTCATAACTTTATTCAAATAGGCACTTTATGCATGAAACAAAATACTTTTTTATCACTTGTTTTTTGCATATTGACAGCCACAGGGAGCCACCACAGCTGTTTACACCTTTTCAAAACAGCACCGACCGTGGGACATTTTTATTCAGCACTGTTCTAAATGATGACTTGGTGGTAAGTAACTAAATTCACTAAGAACACGAGGACATGTATGGGAGAAGAGGATTCAAAAGCTATTACCTAATTTGCTTTGAACTTTAATATAAAGTATGAGCTGAAATTTTTATCTCTAATAACTTCATTATTACCCTATGTACTGATTTACTAAATAAGCTCACAAATGCCTGAATCATTTGAAAGTTGATATCTAATTTGGTGGAATAAATTTCAGACTACCATTGCTCCTTGTACTAGCAATATGATCATTCATCCATAAATGAATACTAAACATTCGCTGCAAAGATCTAAGCATTTAATATGTATAGTGGATAATTTACCTCATAAAACTCTCTTTTAAATTCTTCAATAAATCTCAATGTTTTTTCTCCACAAGGACATCTCATGGTAGAATGCTAGATTAAAAAAAAGAAATCAAATGCATTTACATTAAGGGGCATAATTATACCATATATCAAGACACTTGTGGTTACTGTAAATCATAAATTATTAGATGAATACTGACATATAGGCCAATATTGTAATGCTTTTTGGTATTTACTGTAGGGTATTAAATACTGGCCTACATAGTTTTTATAAATGGCAAAACAACATCCAGTTTTTTTACCACTGTCAATGAGCTTTCAGGCAAATATTCCAAAAGCAGAGCAGGCGGATAAAAGCTTAATATACTCAGAGCACCAGGATATAATAAGCATAACAGGGATAGTGGGTTTATGTTCATCCAGTTTAGAAGGAAAGTTTACACAATCCAGGGACAAATTGTACATCTAAAACTGTTGGATCACTGTCAAATTTACCAGGGAGAGTATTTACCAGCAATGTACTTGCCCTGGGCATACAGCTTAAAGTAATGACTTCCTTTTCATCAGAAATGTTATGTCATGCACATTTTCTGGTTACACTACAATTTCAGAAAAATTATAATAATCTTAAGAATATGAATTGTCAGCCATGCACAATCTTCATGATCACTTTAAATTGCTTTGTATTTATTTTAAAGTCCTATTGGTATCGAAATTCAATTATGTTTTGGCTATAATAGGAAATATTAAAACTCTCTTGAATAGGCCACAAAAAGCAAAACAAAAAAGCAAAACAAATCTAACAGAAATTTTATTTATTCCATAATCTATGCAACAAATGTAATCTGGGTTTAGATACAGTATGTTTTAAATTCATCCTCTGTGTGTTCTGGTTAGCTGATGAAGTTAATCATTTAATCATTTGTTCTATTGGATCTGTGAATAAACTCTTTTAGCATGATAAATACTGTATATAAGCATAGTGAACTGTACTATTATTTGCTCACACGTCTGAAAAAATGTGAGGAAATCATGCTTGCAAATTCTAAATAATTTTTGGTTTAACTCAACCTTGTGGTAAATTTGACACTTTAAAGCAGGGGATTAAAATTGCAAAACTTTTAGAATTCATAAACCTTCATTTGATCTTGTTTTTTAATCATTTTTGACCCTTTGGAGACATTTTGCTTGACACCACAGAGGTCAGTTGTCAGCACTGTATGGTTAATGAAGTTATTTTATAGAATACATATTACTGTTTGCGCAATTACTATGCTGAAGCAAGAAAGGTTTGAACATTTTAGAGCTACAGTAAAACCTTGGTTTGCGAGCATAATTTGTTCCAGAAACATGCTTGTAATCCAAAGCACTTAGGGTATAAAAGAGAAGAGAGGCACCCCTAAGTGTAGCAATAAGTTGCTAAATGTTGTACCTTCATTAAATGTAACCATATTGCTACACTTAGAGGCTCCTCTCTTCTTCTTTATACTCAGTTGTGACATGGCGCTACTCTTATATCAAGACATCGCTTGTATATCAAGGCAAAATTTATTAAAACATTTTCCTTGTCTTGCAAAACACTCTCAAACCAAGTTATTCTCAAACCAAGGTTTTACTGTACAGCTCTTTTTAAAGATGACAATGATATTTATTTTTTTACTGCCCTGGCTTAAAATACTAAGTTAACCAAGAAGTGTAAAGAGGTGCAGCTACTGTTAATGTTTTATTAATGTGAACATGTTTTATCAGGAGCCGACACCTTTGCTGAAAGCTAAAACCTTGAATTGTGACTTGTACAAACTGGTAAAAGGTTAGAGTTCTTACACATTGTCTGAGTTCTGTCTTCAAGCCAAGAACAGCGTTGGCCAAGTTATGAAAAAGTTTGCTGCGTTTTTTATCGTTTATGTTTTTGTGAGAAAGTTCAATGTTAGGAAAAACATTGCCAAGGTAAAAGCGTCCCAATTTTAAGAGAAAGCAGCATTGTTCTGACACCTAAAATAAGAAAACATCAAATTAATACATGACACATTCATACACATCAAGATTAGAGATAACATCCCCCTTTGCATAGAAGAGCAAAAAAAGAAAATATCATGTTTTTGACATTGTGCGGGTTATAAACAAATTCACTATCACTATTCACTTGGGCGGTTGTACTCAGTGGTTATATGGGAGAGATCTCTTGATAATATCAAGTGAAATATTCCTCTTTGTTGGGCTACTGGAGCTGGTAGGCCTCCTTTTTTAACCTATGAAAGAGCATTAATCAGCACTGGTGGATGTTTCCTGGAATCTGCAATTTTTTTTGCTCATTTTAGCAATTAAATGGACATTATTTACTGTGGGCACTATGTTTCTTTTTAGTATTATTATTATTATTATTATTATTATTATTATTATTATTATTATTATTATTATATATTTTTTAATATATAAATTTGGCTTTTTGCTTACTAATGCATATATTTGTTTCTTTACTTATGGATATTAGAAACTAATTACTGTGGGCATTCATTTTATTTTGTTATATAATTGTAATTTTACTTGCACTATTCACACTTTAATTTGGTTACGTTGTAATTGTACAGTGCTGCAAATAAGTTTACATTTTTAGGAGATGGATCTGCATATATCATTTCCCATTGCTAGCAACTGGTTGAGTTGCAAAAGTGCAGAAATGTATTATTGTTTACAATTCATTAAAATACCTTTTATTGTAAACATTTAACCACATCTTTAAAAAATTGTTTTAGGCCTAAAGATTAGTTAAAAAAAACATCCAACATTATATAGAATGGGCCAGATTCACGAACGACTTACGCCGACGTATCTTCTTATACGCTGCGTAAGTTCTAGGATGCGCCGTCGTATCTATGCGCCGTATTCTTAAAACCAGATACGCCTGAATTCTGGCTCCATCCGACCGATGTAAGTCTCCTACGCTGTCGTAACTTGGGTGCATATTTACGCTGGCCACTAGGGGCCCTCCTATTGATTTGTCGAATATGTAAATGACCTAGATACGCTGATTCACAAACGTACTTGCACCCGTCGCAGTAATCTACACCGTTTACGTAAGGCGTACGTCCGGAGTAAAGTTATCCCTCATAAAGCAGGGGTAAGTCATGTTAGGGTATGGATGTCGGAACAGCCTTCAGATTTGACGTCGTTTGCGTAAGTTGTACATGAATGGGGCTGGGCGTAGGTTGCGTTCACGTCGTACGCATTGAGCCGTCGTATCTTAGGGAGTATATGCAACGTGATTCTGAGCATGCGCGCGCATGCGCCGTTCGTTCGGCCATTCATTTACATGGGGTCACGGTTAATTTTAATACAACACGCCCACTACCTTCCAAATTTGAATTAGGCGGGCTTACGCCGGCCCATTTATGCTACGCTGCCGTAACTTAGGGAGCAAGTGCTTTGTGAATACTGGTCTTGCCTCTCTAGGTTACGTCGGCGTAGCGCATATGAGCTGCACTACGCCCGCTCACATATATGTCGCTCTACCTGAATCTGGCCCTATATTTTCTGAAAGTAGACAGACTATAAAATAGTAATAGTACAATTTTTTGTGTGTTTTTGTAACATGTTCAGGGCAATCAATGTTTTTGTAAGTAGACGTCCCTGACGAATGCATTATGTACATAGGTACATGCTCAAAGCTTTCCTGCAGGGGAATTTTTATTTTTTTTGCACCCTTTTACATTTCTTTTATTAAACTTTTTTTTAAACACCAAACATCCTCTGTGTGATGATTTTTTTAGTGATGAGTTCCCTTTAATGAGACCTCAGGGGTCTAAACCTGATGTCTCACCTGTCCTCCAGTGAAGCTAATAGAATGCAGATTATGATCCATTAGCTTTTTTCCCCCGCCATGCTGGCTGGGAAAAGTGACTCGGGAACCTGGAAGTGACAATTTACTTGTCACTTCCTGGTCACCTACCATGTTTGTCCAGGGTCCACTGATGGGCTTGTTGAGCCCAAGATACATGACAGGGATGCACGTGGGGGGGGAGTGGCATATTGGGATTAGACAGCAGCACATCCACCTCCACCTATATAACTTCCACATGAAAGCCACCAGCTGGCTTAAAAAATGTACTCCCTTTGAAAGCCCCTGATCCCAATGCCACTTTAAAACGATGCTGGAATAATATTACAGTTCACATTTATATTTAAAAAATATTCTTATAGTTAGTTAGATAACTTACATAACTAAAATGTTGTTAATGCTTAAAGGTACCGTATTTTCCGGCGTATAAGATGACTTTTTGGATGCAAAAAATGCATCCAAAGTCAGGGGTCATCTTATACGCCGAGGACAGGTCAGGCTGCGGGTTTGAAAGCCGCGCCTCCTCCTCAGACTGTGCCGTGATAGGCAGAATACAAATTTTCCCAGCGGGCCCTCTGTTTAGTGTTCTGCCTATCACGGATGCCTTCTCATCCTCGAATGAGAGGACATCCGTCATAGGCGGAAACACTGAACAGAGGCCCTGCTGGGAAAATTTGTGTTCCGCCTATCACGGCACAGTCTGAGGAGAAGGCGCGGCTTTTGAATCATGGATGCCCGCAGCCTGGAAGACAGAATCTACAAAAAAATAAGGTAGGGAGATCGTCTTGGCCGGCACAGTGGTGGCAAGTGATGGCACAGTGGGGGCGAGTGATGGCACGGTGGGGGCGAGTCATGGCACAGTGGGGGCAAGTGATGGCACAGTGGGGGCAAGTGATGACACAGTGGGGGCAAGTGATGGCACAGTGGGGGCAAATGATTGCACAGTGGAGGCATGTAATGTAATGTAATGGCACTGTGAGATTTGAAAAAAGCCTGTTTCTGTCAGCGGTTGTTTCTGTCAGTGGTTGTTCTGGCTACCCCTCAGCTTCCAGAAAGACTAGAAGGAAGGGGGTAGTCTTATACGGCGAGTATATCCCAAAACCAAAATTTTTCCTGGAAAATTAGGGGGTCGTCTTATACGCCTAGTCGTCTTAAGCCTTGTACACACGACCGAGAAACTCGACGGGCGAAACACATCGTTTTGCTCGTCGAGTTCCTTGTGAAGCTGTCAAGAAACTCGACAAGCCAATTTTCTCCATTCCCGTCAAGGAAATAGAGAACATGCTCTCTTTTTGGCTCGTCGAGTTTCTCGACAGTTTCCTCAACAAAAATGTACTCACGACCGGTTTCCTCGGCAAAAAAATATCTCCCAGCAAGGTTCTTGCTGTTTTTTGCCGAGAAACTCGGTCGTGTGTACGAGGCCTTATACGCCAGCAAATATGGTAACTTGTGCTGGAAGAAAGGCAGGAGATTCCATTAATGATTCGTAGATGTCTTGCTCTCTTTGGCTTCAGTGATTTTTAGGTCATCAACCCAAAACAAGTATGCAGATCAGGCAGTCAGAGTGAAATCAAAACTTCAGATCTGCATACTTGTTTCAGCATGACAGCCAGGTGATTAGCAAAGTAATGGCAAACTTCATCTCCATTGGGAAGTCTCAAAAACTGCTGAACATCTTTTTAAAATGCTGACACATTGCAACTTAGACTACATTTCCTGGTTAACAATAAATTATATTCATATATGTTTTATTAAAGCACAATTTATTAACTTACATGTATCTTGTTTAACATGCTTTCTCTGACAAGACTGATGTCTGTAATAATATCTCCATCATGCTGTAGGAAGAAGAAAATTATACAAGATAAAGGGTTATTATAATATGGCCAATTATCTCATACCCACAACATTACTAGAGTGTTTTAAAGAAAAATATATTTACAACTTAAAGTAGAAGTTTAGGCACTATAACTCCCACCTTTTAAATGCTGCCACCCCCACTATCCCCCATACACGGAAGTACATATCACAAAACAAAAATCGCTTTTTTCATTTTCTATGTGGTCATGTGGCCACAAAGCTCCAACCTTGTATGATGTGCAGGGCAGACAACGGAACATAATTCCCTGGAGCAGTGATATCATCCAGCAGAATCCATTGGTAGTTATAGTGCCTAAACTTCTACTTCAAAGGAAATCTTTTCTAAAGAAATACAAGGGATGCCATTACTAAACTTGTTGATGAAATGCTAGTTATTTGGCCATTATGCTGATGCTTTGACTTAAACACTTTCTAAATTTACTAACTGTGAACGGGAAAATGCCTTATCAGCATACTTGTTCTGGGTTAGTGACTCAAAGAGTATAAATGATAACCCAGCAGTTAGTATTTCCTGACTAGTCAGAAATGTAATCTTCCTTGCTTTTCTAAGGAAAGATTTTCTTGAACTGTCCCGTTCTTCTAGGATTAATACTGTTATTTAATGTCCCAGTAAAAGTTTGCCTCTCAGGAAAGTCAGAATAATGTCAGAAGTCCTTATATGCAGGCCCGGACTGGCCATAGGGCAGACCAGGCGTTTGCCCGGCAGGCCGGGGGGTCCGGGCCGCCCGCCTGGCTGTGACATGCACAGCCGCAGGTTCGGATATGCAGGGCCGGCCGCCGCTGCCGCCGCCACCACGGGTTCCGGCATGCAGGGCCGGCCACTGATGTTCTGAGCTGCATGCAGGGACATCCAGGGCCGGCCGCTAGTGGTGGTGGGAGGAGGAGGCATTCTCCGCCTACTAAGCCCATCCATGGAATCGTAGGCCGCCGATTCGCGCTTGCGTCCCACAGCCAACGGGCGCCTGGCAACCAGGACGCCAGGAGAGGAGGAGGGAGGAGAGCCAGGAGAGAAGCTGAGGAGCCGAGAAAGAGGTCGCTATGGGGAGGTGGTGCCGCTTGCCAGTGAACACAAGCGTCTGCGCTGTGACAAGGGGAAGGCGAGCTGCTAGATGTCAGCATATCTCCCCCGCTCGCCCCCCCTTCTCCTGTCAGCAGAGCGCGGCTCTCATCTAATTGCCAAATTGCTTTTGTCCCCATAGGCCTCAGTGCAGGGCCAATCAGAAGAGGCTAGCTGTGCATCATGAGACATATAGTACTGGAGGATTTGTAGGCCCCATTGCTGTCCACAGGCAGCAGACTTCAGCCCCCAGCATGCACTCTGCTGGGGGAAAGAGTGAGAGCCTGGAACACAGAAAGAGGCTGAGTGACTACTAAAAGAAAAAGAGAGGACTGTGCTGGGGGAAGCCAGAAAGAGAGCCACGCTGTATCCACACCACAAGAGAGAGCCACGCTGTACCCGCACCACCAGAGAGAGCCACGCTGTACCTGCACCACCAGAAAGAGCCACGCTGTACCCGCACCACCAGAAAGAGCCACGCTGTACCCTGACCATCAGAAAGAGCCACGCTGTACCTGCACCACCAGAGAGAGCGCCACGCTGTACTCGCAACACCAGAGGGAGAGAGAGAGACACGCTGTACCCACACCACCAGAGAGCCACACTGTACCCACACCACCAGAGAGAGCCACGCTGTACTCGCACCACCAGAGAGAGAGCCACTCTGTACCCGCACCACCAGAGAGAGCCACGCTGTACTCGCACCACCAGAGAGAGCGCCATGCTGTACTCACACCACCAGAGAGAGTCACGCTGTACCCACACCACCGAAGAGAGCCATGCTGTACCCATACCACCAGAGAGAGCCATGCTTTACCCACACCACCGGAGAGAGGGCGCGCCATTTTGTCCAGCTCCACCGAAGAGAGAGCAGGTTAGTGTCACTGGGCAGTGTGGGCACAATTAGAGACAGAGTACTAGCATTGTATGGCCACAATAGGATTGGGACATTGTAATATAAAGGGGACAGCACTGTAATCATTGCAGTGCCCCTTTACAGTGCAGTCCCCTTGATATTACAGTGTCCCTGCAAATTACAGGTGGAGGACTGATACAGCCACCCCCGCGAGCCCCCCCCCCCCCCGAGTCCCTCTAGAAAAGTTGGCTGCTCAGTCTAAAATGCCTGGGCCTATTTTTTGTCCCAGTCTGGGCCTGCTTATATGCATTCTGGGTGATTATCAAAAAGTTCAATACAACAGTCAAAAATCTAGCCATAATGCAAGAAAAAGGAGTGTCCCACTTTTTTTTTAGGAAAAGTTTCCTACTTAAATAAAAAATATACATGCCTAAATGATAACTAAAAGAAACATGTAGGCTGCATTCGTTTTCAGAACATGAAATACATGTTGATCTTACCATAAATGCACTTCATCACTTAATGTGAGCTGAGAAGGTTTTATTGCTCTTGTATGATAATAATCTTGAAACCCCCCCCCCCCGTTCCCCATTTAACAGAGATGGTCAAAGGCATGTTTGAAGTCCAGCCTCAGTGACAACTGTGGCTGCAAAATTATCAGGAGGTAAAAATAAAGGAATAAAAGAAAACAATCGAAAAAAGAATGCGGCACGTTCATCTAAGGTTTACAATATATTTCATTTTTACATTTATATTTATCTGATTAAAAAGGAAAAGTTATTTGAAGGGGAATTGCTGAAACTCACCAAGAAACCTTTAATCCCTTCGAAGTGTCTTTTTAATTCTGAAATGTCTGCTGACAATTGACACCTGTCTCCTGTGGCCTTTATGCATGACATATTCATTAGTAGAATACTGGCTATAATAATACAGACTAAACCAGATGGACATTCCATGGCAATTCCAGACAGCTCTTTAAATAAAACAGTTCTAAAAAAAATAAAAAAAAACATTCATAAAAATAATATAATACTTATTAACTTTTTTTTTTGCTCAAGATTTGTTAATGTTATAATGAATTTCACATATCCGTGCATATGTTAGATTACTTTAGATATAATAACAGATAATGTTATTACATCAATAGGGAACAAGCATATGCATGCCTATATACAATTTAATACAATAAATGAGGAAACTCTCATAATACAATTACAGTACCTGTACAGAAGATATTTGCATATGTATTCACTTCCAGCAAAATTGTTATTTTCTCATTTCAAGATAGTGGGTGGGACTAAGCAAATAATTATTTTACGTCATCCAGAATCATAGATGAGAACCAGATATTTCAAAACAGCTGTATGCAAGTTGGAATGCATGATACTAATTTTAGGCTGCATCATTTGTATATTGTATATCCCCAGTTCTGGATGAACAGACCCATAAAGGACATGTATGGTTACTTATACTATCCAGTATACACTGTGGGGTAGATCCACAAAGAAAGTACTCCGGCGTATCTATTGATACGCCGGCGTAATTTAAAAATTCCTGCGTCGTATCTTTGTTTTGAATCCTCAAAACAAGATACGACGGCATCTGGGTTAGATCCGACAGGAGTACATCTTCGTCTTCATACGCCTTCGGATCTTAGATGCAATTTTTTGACGTCCGCTAGGTGGCGTTCCCGTCGTAATCCGCATCGAGTATGCAAATTAGCTATTTCCGACGATCCACGAACATACGAGCGGCCGTCGCATTCTTTTACGTCGTTTCCGTTCGGCTTTTTCCGGCGTATAGTTAAAGCTGCTATATGGTGGCGTACTCAATGTTAAGTATAGCCATCGTTCCCGCGTATAATTTTGAAAATTTTACGTCGTTTGCGTAAGTCGTCCGTGAATGGGGCTGGATGCCATTTACGTTCACGTCGAAAACAATGACGTCCTTGCGACGTCATTCGGAGCAATGCACCCTGGGAGTTTTTATGGATGGCGCATGCGCAGTTCGTTCGGCGCGGGGACGCGCTTCATTTAAATGAAACACGCCCCCTACCCGCCGAATTTGAATTCCACGCCGTTACGCCGCGAGAGATACACTACGGCACCGTAACTTACGGCGCAAATTCGTTGAGGATTCAAACCAAAGCCAAGTAAGTTACAGCGGCGTAGCGTATCTTACATACGCTGTGCCCGGCGCAGATGTATGTGGATCTGCCCCAATGTATTTTGCAGTGCTTCAGAGGAAGGGCTTTTTGGTCCTTTTAGCCATCTTGGTTTCAAACTGTTTTATGGAATATTTTCTTGTTCATAAATACAGCCCATTCTTATATAAAATATATGAACTAATACTGATACTGCATGCTTTGAGGGTAAAACAAATTAATTGATATATCATTTGTCAAGAATATAACATTTATTTTTCTAGGTTTTATTTTTAAATAATTTATGATGTCAACAATAACTTAAACTGCATACGTTTTGGGTTTAAACATGTAATGCTGTGTAACTTGTTAAGAATATAACATATTTGTTTTTCTAGATTTCCTATTTAAAAAGCAGATTGGCATGGGCTGAGAGATATTCTTGTTAATGGTGCTCCCTCAAAAATGTCTTTGCAATAATTTGTATAACATGCACCACAAGACTGTGACATCATTGTGATAAAACAGCTCATTTACTGTTAAATCTCAGTATATGGCTCACCCCCAACAGGGGCCACGGATACTGCTCACTGTGCGCAGTAGCTGCCACATTAGGGAGAATTCCAACAGAGGGACCCTGACTGCCAGAGCAATAATCCATGACATGACATTTTATTTAACCTGCCGTGTGGTACTGTAAAAAAAAAATGCCCAAAAACTGTACTATTAATCTATTTTACCATTACCAATCTTATTTGAAGTTGAGGGCTTTAGCTTTTTTTAAGAGTAAGAATTCCTAAAGCTTTTAGATCAGTTATGGCTTTTACTTCCACTGTTCAATTCAGGCCTATTACTGCCTATTACTGCTGGATAAACAATTTAGTTGCAGTTGCAGCCAAAATGACTTAAAAAGTATTTTTTTAGTTTAAATAAAATAAACGGTGGTGGTTGTGTTTAAGCCAAATTAAATGTAAAATTTCAAAGACAACTTATACATTCAAAATATGTGATGCCAGTATTTCGTGTAACTGATGCAGTCAATGACAATTGTACTGTCCTGTAAAAACCACATACAATGTAAGGGCAGCATCCTTTAATGTAATTTAAAAGATTGGTGTTTTCCCATGTTGCTCTTGTCGGTATATATTAAAGGGACTTGCTGCTTGATGTATGGTATTTTTAAAAATGTTTTTGCTTTTTACTTTTTCAACTCTGTAATTAGTTTACTAGAGGTCCTAAGTATAGATGACAGATTTTAAAAAGCCTATAGGTTGGCATTTTAAAATTATATGCAGTGTTTATCTTTAAAGCCCCCATTTTTTGTTAAACAAAAAAAAGTACTGTAAGACCCGGTTCACACTGGGGCGACACGACAGGCGGCTCCATTCAATGCAATGGAACCGTTCTAATAGGAGCGACGCAAGTCGCTCCGACTTAGAAAAAAGGTTCCTGTACCACTTCGGGGGCGGCTCAGAAGTCATTTTTCAAATCGCCTCTGAAGTCGTCCTCAGGACGCCTTGCAGAGTCGCCCCCGAAGTGGTGCCGCTGCTGTGTGAACCGACTCTTAGTGCTACTGTGCATTGGTTTAAATATTCATTGCTTAAAAACAAAATTTCTCTATTAATAAATCACCCCATAACAGCTGATATGGCACATAGAACACCAATAAGTCCAGTGGTAAACTGGATAGTATTGTCAATTGAATCATTGTATCTTTAATTTGAAAATTGTTGTATAATTGGAGTTTGCAATTTTAGAAATGCTCTAATAATTATAAAAAACATACTATTGTAAATTATTTATTTATTGTACATTAATATATAAATGAATAGTAACACTAGCATAATGCAAATTGTACTTTTTAAGTAATCAAATGATAATATTCAAAAAATAAAATAAAATAAAATAAACAGCATTAAAACATAGTAACAACATATGTTAAAAGAAAGCCTTACCTTCTGTAAGAGTGTTGTTGTGTTGTAAGTGATGCTACAGGTTATTTAAGGTATGATAACTTGTGCTTTTATACTTGCATCTTTATTATTCACTTCCTCAAGAAAAACCGAAGGTGATTTTTTTTAATTAAAATTTCACATGACCTTACATTAGCAGGACACAATGACCTGTCACAAGTTAAAATCCCCACATGTGAGTAATGCTTCATTTCTTTTTCAAATGGTACTTTGTAAAATGGCTTAAGAGTTTTACAAAATTTTAACATGAAAGTCTAAAGTAAATAACTTCCTGAAACGTAACATTTTATGCATCTTTTCAGTGTAGGTTTAAATATATATTTAAAAGGTAGCAACATGGTTAATATTTTTTCTAACATATAGCAAATTAAATAAAGTCTATAGAAAATTTTCTTTGAGTTTTACTTGTAAGCTAGTATTTTACATTAAATAATATTGGCTTGTTTATATGGTTATAGTGTGTTTTCATGGTGTATCCTTTTTTAAAAAAATGTATACGTATATATTACTTGATTACTTGTCATTTTGTCATTTTTGCTTGCAAATAAATGAAATTTGTAGATTCTCCCTCAAAGATGTCGTTTAGGATGAACTGTATGATCTTTATGGTTTGCATAGTGTGAAATAACACTGTTATTAACCACTTCCCATCCAGGCCAATTCTGGCATTTCGCGCCTACATGTAAAAATCATATTTTTTTTCTAAAAAATTACTCAGAACCCCCAAACATTATACATGGTTTTTTTTAGCAGAGACCCTAGGGAAAAAAATTAGCGGTCATTGTAACTTTTTATGTTACACAGTATTTGTGCAGCGAATTTTCAAACACGTTTACTTTGGGAAAAAAACAGTTTCATGAATAAAAAAAAAACATGTAAGCCAATTTTTTTGTATAATGTGAAAGATAATGTTACATTGAGTAAATAGATACCTAGAATGTCACATTTTAAAATTGCGCACACTCATGGAATGGCACAAAACTTCAGTACCTAACATTTAAAAAATTGTTCGAGGTCTTTCCAGCTGCCTCCTCGGCTTTGTTTATTTCTGCCGGCCCGGATGTGATGATAGACTTTGCATACGCACATTACCGCACAGCACAGGCTTTTTTTAATGAAGCATGGGCTTCAGCTAACAACCCCACCTCCCTACATCACTTTCTGTGAACTTCCTTGTATCTCGTGGAAGGGAGAGAGGCAAAAGAGAGAAGATGGAGATTCTTGAGCTCATGTTGTTGTTTGTGCTACTCTATTGGGAGAATATCCACCAACAGACAGCAGCGTCGCTATTAGGTTCATCCCATCCTCCAAGCGCACACCTCAAGAGTACAATTTGCGTTGCTATATCAGGACATGAGAGTGCACCCTGACAAGTTCAGAAATCACACTCGGATGAGCATTGCAATGTAAGTGTCTATATCCCAATCCCTAATCCCACTAGTCCCAATTCCCTGACCCTAATCCCACTCCCACTAATCCCAAATCTCTCACCCTAACCTTGCTCCCACTAGTGCAAAATCCCCAAAAATAACCCTAATCCTGCTCCCACTAGTCCCAAATGCCACCCTAATCCCCCTCCCTCGAATTCCCAACCCTACCCCATTCCCACTCCTTCTAGTCCCAAATCCCTATCCCAAACCCAAATCCTGCTCCCACTAGTCCCAAATCCCCAACCCTAATTCTGCTTCCACTAGACCAAAATCCCCTACTATAATTCTGCTCCCACTAGTCCTAAATCCCCAACCCTAACCATAATCCCGTTCCCACTAGTCCCAATTCATCAACCCTAACCCTAATCCCGCTTCCACTAGTCCCAAATTCCCAATCCCACTTCCTATAGTCCCAAATCCCTATACCTAATCCTGCTCCCACTAGTCTCAAATTCCTAACACTTAGTCTAATCCCACTCCCACTAGTCTCAAATATCTCACCCTAACTCTTTTCCAACTAGTCCAAAATTCCCAACCCTAACCCTCATCCCACTCAAACTAGTCCCAAATGCCACCCTAATCCCCCCAAATTCCCAACCCTACCCCATTCCTGCTCCCACTAGTTACAAATCCCTAACCCTAATCCTGGTCCCACTAGTCCCAAATCCCCAACCCTATTCCCACTTCCACTAGTCCCAAATCCCCAACTCTAACCCTAATCCCACTCCCACTAGACCCAAATCCTCAACCCTAATTCTGATCCCACTAGTCCCAAATCCCTAACCCTGCTCCCACTAGTCCCAAAAAACAACCATAACCCTAATCCTGCTCCCACTAGTTACAAATCAATAAGCCTAACCCTGCTCCCACTAGTCCCAAATTCCTAACCCTCAGTCTAATCCCACTCCCACTAATCCCAAATCCCCAACCCTAACCCTAATCCCATTCAATTGAGTCCAAAATTACCAACCGTAACCCTAATCTTGCTCCCACTAGTCCCAAATCCCTAACCCTAATCCCATTCTCACTAGTCCCAAATCCCTAACCCTAATCCCACTCCCACTAGTTCCAAATACCCAACCCTAACCCAGCTCCCACTAGTCCCCCAACCCTAACCCTAATCCTGCTCCCACTAGTCCCAAATCCTCAAGCCTAACCTTAATCCCACTAGTCCCAAATCCCTAACCCTAATGCCGCACCCACTAGTCCCAAATTTCCCAACCATAACCCTACTCCCACTCCTACTCCTACATCACTTTCTGTGTACTTCCTTGTATCTCGTGGAAGGGAGAGAGGCAAAAGAGAGAAGATGGAGATTCTTGAGCTCATGTAGTTTGTGCTACTCTATTGGGAGAATATCCACCAACAGACAGCAACGTTGCTATTAGGTTCATCCTATTCTCCAAGCGCACACCTCAAGAGGACATTTTGCATTGATATATCAGGACTTGAGAGTGCACCCTGACAAGTTCAGAAATTACACTCGGATGAGCATTGCAATGTAAATGTCTATATCCCAATCCCTAATCCCAATAGTCCCAATTCCCTGACCCTAATCCCACTCCCACTAATCCCAAATCGCTCACCCTAACCTTGCTCCCACTAGTGCAAAATCCCCAAAAATAACCCTAATCCTGCTCCCACTAGTCCCAAATGCCACCCTAATCCCCCTCCCTCTAGTTCCGAATTCCCAACCCTACCCCATTCCCACTCCTTCTAGTCCCAAATCCCTATCCCAAGCCCAAATCCTGCTCCCACTAGTCCCAAATCCCCAACCCTAATTCTGCTTCCACTAGACCAAAATCCCCTACTATAATTCTTCTCCCACTAGTCCTAAATCCCCAACCCTAACCATAATCCCGTTCCCACTAGTGCCAATTCATCAACCCTAACCCTAATCCCGCTTCCACTAGTCCCAAATTCCCAATCCTAACCCTAATCCCACTCCCTATAGTCCCAAATCCCTATACCTAATCCTGCTCTCACTAGTCTCAAATTCCTAACACTTAGTCTAATCCCACTCCCACTAGTCTAAAATATCTCACCCTAACTCTTTTCCAACTAGTCCAAGATTCCCAACCCTAACCCTCATCCCACTCCCACTAGTCCCAAATGCCACCCTAATCCCCCCAAATTCCCAACCCTACCCCATTCCTGCTCCCACTAGTTACAAATCCCTAAACCTAATCCTGGTCCCACTAGTCCCAAATCCCCAACCCTATTCCCACTTCCACTAGTCCCAAATCCCTAACTTTTCTCCCACTAGTCCCAAATCCCCAACTCTAACCCTAATCCCACTCCCACTAGACCCAAATCCTCAACCCTAATTCTGATCCCACTAGTCCCAAATCCTTAACCCTGCTCCCACTAGTCCCAAAAAAACAACCCTAACCCTAATCCTGCTCCCACTAGTTACAAATCAATAAGCCTAACCCTGCTCCCACTAGTCCCAAATTCCCAACCCTCAGTCTAATCCCACTCCCACTAATCCCAAATCCCCAACCCTAACCCTAATCCCATTCAATTGAGTCCAAAATTACCAACCGTAACCCTAATCTTGCTCCCACTAGTCCCAAATCCCTAACCCTAATCCCATTCTCACTAGTCCCAAATCCCTAACCCTAATCCCACTCCCACTAGTTCCAAATACCCAACCCTAACCCAGCTCCCACTAGTCCCCCAACCCTAACCCTAATCCCGCTCCCACTAGTCCCAAATCCCCAAGCCTAACCTTAATCCCACTAGTCCCAAATCCCTAACCCTAATGCCGCACCCACTAGTCCCAAATTTCCCAACCATAACCCTACTCCCACTCCTACTCCTACATCACTTTCTGTGAACTTCCTTGTATCTCGTGGAAGGGAGAGAGGCAAAAGAGAGAAGATGGAGATTCTTGAGCTCATGTAGTTTGTGCTACTCTATTGGGAGAATATCCACCAACAGACAGCAACGTCGCTATTAGGTTCATCCTATTCTCCAAGCGCACACCTCAAGAGTACAATTTGCGTTGCTATATCAGGACTTGAGAGTGCACCCTGACAAGTTCTGAAATTACACTCGGATGAGCATTGCAATGTAAATGTCTATATCCCAATCCCTAATCCCACTAGTCCCAATTCCCTAAACCTAATCCCACTCCCACTAATCCCAAATCGCTCACCCTAACCTTGCTCCCACTAGTGCCAAATCCCCAACCCTAACCCTAATCCTGCTCCCACTAGTCCCAAATGCCACCCTAATCCCCCTCCCCCTAGTTCCAAATTCCCAATCCTACCCCTATTCCCACTCCTTCTAGTCCCAAATCCCTATCCCAAACCCAAATCCTGCTCCAACTAGTCCAAAATCCCCACCCCTAATCCTGCTCCCATTAGACCCAAATCCCCTACTTTAATTCTGCTCCCACTAGTCCCAAATCCCCAACCCTGACCATTATCTCGTTTCCACTAGTCCTAATTCCCCAACCATGACCCTTATCCTGCTCTCACTAGTCCCAAATTCCCAATCCTAACCCTAATCCCACTCACTATTGTCCCAAATCCCTAACCCTAATTCTGCTCTCACTAGTCTCAAATTCCTAACACTTAGTCTAATCCCACTCCCACTAGTCCCAAATGCCTCACCCTAACCCTTTTCCTACTAGTCCAAAAATCCCCAACCCTAACCCTCATCCCGCTCCCACTAGACCCAAATCCCCAACCCTAATTCTGATCCCACTAGTCCCAAATCCCTAACCCTAACCCCGCTCCCAATAGTCCCATATCCCCAACCCTAACTCTAATCCTGCTCCCACTAGTTACAAATCCCTCGCCCTAACCCTGCTCCCACTAGTCCCAAATTCCTAACAATCAGTCTAATCCCACTCCCACTAGTCCCAAATGCCCAACCCTAACCCTAATCCCATTCCATTTAGTCCCAAATCCCTAACCTTAATTTTGCTCCCACTAGTCCCAAATCCCTAACCCTAATCTCACTCCCACTAGTCCCAGATCCCCAACCCTAACCCAAATCCAACTCCCACTAGTCCCAAATCCCTAACCCTAACCCTAATACCACTCCCACTAGTTCCAAATACCCAACCCCAATCCCGCTCTCACTAGTCCCCCAACCCTAACCCGAATCCCGCTCCCACTAGTCCCAAATCCCCAACCCTAACCTTAACCCGACTCCCACTAATCCCAAATTTCTAACCCTAATGCCGCACCCACTAGTCCCAAATTTCACAACCATAACCCTACTCCCACTCCATCTCCTACATTACTTTCTGTGAACTTCCTTGTATCTCGTGGAAGGGAGAGAGGCAAAAGAGAGAACATGGAGATTCTTGAGCTCATGTTGTTGTTTGTGCCACTCTATTGGGAGAATATCCACCAACAGCAACGTCGCTATTAGGTTCATACCACCACTTAATTAAATGCATATTTCCAAGGTAAAAATTCAAATTTATTGTTTTAAATAAACTTTTTACGTTGAAAACCTATTTTAATAAGTTCTGTTGATATTATAATGTTGGAAATTATAGCAACCTAATTTTGTGTGTTGTGTACAGTCCCATTTCTGCATTCATTGATGTAAAAGGAAATTTAAGTTGTGGTAACTTAATAAAATGGACTTGGTAACTCAATTTTGTTATATCTTGAGTTATTGCAAGTCTCCTCCCCCACCAACATAACGCAGAAAAAGCTGAGATATGTTGGAAGGAAGACCTGCTGCTGCACAGAAATATGAAAGACATTTTTAAAGGTGAAAATAATTTGCTTTACAAAGAAATTTGGAACTATTACTGTTTGTAATCCCTTATAGCCTATAGCTCGAGAACTAGGTGTTAAAAGGCAACACCAACTAACAAACTTTGTCCTAATATAGTGCTGGTTGTTTTTAGCCTTGTGAACATCATTGCCTCATGTCAGTGGGTAGCATTGATAGTGCGCCATTTGTAAAATCTGCTAAGCTTGAAAAAGTTTTTGTTTTTTTTTTGTGCCAGGGGAGTCAGATTTTAGCTTCTATGGCAAACTATATTCAAGACTTCATGGTTTGTTTAAAATATTTACTAAAGGCAAATCCACTTTGCACTGAAGGTGCACTTGGAAGTGCAGTCACTGTAGATCTGAGGGGGACATGCAAGGAAAATAAAAACAGCATTTTCGCTTGCACATGATTGGATGATAAAATCAGCAGAGCTTCCCCTCATTTCAGATCTTTCAGATTTGCCTTTAGTAAATAAACCCCAATAGTCTGATTGTTTATTGTCTTCTTTCCTTGGAGACGGAGGGACTGTTTTCCTCTCTCCCCTCCAACCTATGGCCACTATTGTGGTATTCCTATTTGTCTGTTTTTCTTCTTTTTTTTCTTTTTTTTGGATGCTCTTTCCCCCTTATCAGCTCCCTCTTCCCTCTTCCTACTTGCCCTTAGGCCGCTTTCACACTGAGGCGCCGTCAGTAGTAAAGCGCCGCTATTTTTAGCGGTGCTATTCGGCCGCTAGCGGGGTGTTTTTAACAACCACTAGCGGGCAAAAAAGGGTTAAAACCGCCGGCAAAGTGCCGCTGCCGGTGGTGCTGCCCAATAATTTCAATGGGCAGGGGTGCTGTAGGAGCGGTGTATCCATGAGAATTTCCCACACCATGTTTAAAATGCACTGCAGCTGTGTTCTGCAGTGAGTGTCAATTTTAAGCTAATGACACCCCAAATGCAGATCACAAACGTAGTGTGTTCGCTTGCACTGGATCACGTGGTACAGAAGTACCATGTGATCCGGTTGCAATGAGTTTCCAATTGTAGATACACTGGCCCAGATTCACAAAGGAGATACACGGAGTATCTCAGATACTCCGCCGTATCTCTCAGAGTATCTATGCGACTGATTCATAGAATCAGTTACGCATAGATAGCCCTAAGATCCAACAGGTGTAATTGTTTTACACTGTCGGATCTTAGGATGCAATACCGCGGCCGCTGCTGGGGGGAGTTTGCGTCGTAAACCAGCGTCGGGTATGCAAATTAGGAGTTACGGCGATCCACAACGGTTTTTCGCGTTCGCTCCGTCGCCGCTAGTCTAGTTTCCTGTCATAAAGTTAGTCGTCGTTTTTGGTGCCTTAACTTTACACAGCACACGTATGTGCTGTATAAAGTATGGCCGTCGTTCCCGCGTCGAAATTAAAAAATTCACGTCGTTTGCATAAGACGTCCGGGAATACGGAAGTACGCTACGCACGTCGCCGATCGAAAAAATTACGTCACTTCACGCAAAGCACGGCGGGAAATTCAAAAGGGAGCATGCGCAGTAGGTCTGGCGCGGGAGCGCGCCTAATTTAAATGGCACACGCCCCTTTGAATTACGCGGGCTTACGCCGGAGGCCTCCGCCGTAGGTTTTCATTGCAAGTGCTTTGTGAATCAGGCACTTGCGATGAAAACTTGCGGCGGTGTAACGTATCTACGATACGTTACGCCGCCGCAGTTCTACGTGAATCTGGCTCACTACTTTTAGTGCAGTGCAAATTCAGCCCATCCAAAATGAATGAGCTGAAATCGCACTACACAGAACTGCATGTGAATCGCATGTGAACATACAGTGCATTCCTGTGCAATTTCCGGGGTGAGACGGTCCTAAGTTTATATTTGGCACTGTGGTTTTAGATATATTAGGATATATTATACATGGTACAAATCTTTATGTTTGAAACTTATTTTCTATTTTTGTTAACTTTACTATTTATGTTAAAAAACTCAACTGTTTTGTGTAATAAACTTAAGGCCCCTTTCACACTGGGGCGGTAAGTGCGTCCGCGGTAAAGTGCCGCTCCAGTGTAAAAGCCCTTGGCCTTTCACACTGGAGACAAAGCTTTAGGGTCACTGGAGACACAGTTTAGGGTCGGTTTGCAGGAGCTATTTTAAGCGCAATAGCGCCTTCAAACCACTCCAGTGTGAAAGGGGTCTAATTGTTTAACAATTGTGTTGTTGAATGAATTCATTTGTGAAAGCTAGTATAAAAACAAAGCTAAACACTAATAGAGAAAATAACTTTGGACCAACTTGAGTTTAGCTGTTTATTAACCTAAAGAAAGTGTGCTCATAATTGTAGAAATTAAGTACATGTGACTTAAAAAAATGATTGTAGAAACTGGAAAAACTAATTGGAGCAACTTAATATTGTTGACTACTCAACTTAAAAACATGTGTTTATAATGCCAGTAATTAAGTGGATGGTAAATAAAAATGCATTTATATCTAGCAGAAAAGCTAATTACCTCAACACAATGTAGGTTGTTGCTTCCGCTTAATTTTACCTGACATTGTCATAACTTAAAAAGCTTGATGCAAACTGTTGCGTTATTTTTTTTTGTTGA
The DNA here is from genome assembly GCF_905171775.1 of Rana temporaria. Taxonomy (NCBI): domain Eukaryota; kingdom Metazoa; phylum Chordata; class Amphibia; order Anura; family Ranidae; genus Rana; species Rana temporaria. The sequence goes on from NC_053490.1 coordinate 341,176,545, forward strand.
GCCAAGACATTATTTTTTAGAGTGCAAATACCCAACCACAACCCCGCTCTCACTAGTCCCCCAACCCTAACCCTATTCCTGCTCCCACTAGTCCCAAATACCAACCCTAATATTCCAAATTTCCCAACCATAACCCTACTCCCATTCCTACTCCTACATCACTTTCTGTGAACTTCCTTGTATCTCGTGGAAGGGAGAGAGGCAAAAGAGAGAAGATGGAGATTCTTGAGCTCAAGTTGTTGTTTGTGCTACTCTATTGGGAGAATATCCACCAACAGACAGCAACGTCGCTATTAGGTTCATCCCATCCTCCAAGCACACACCTCAAGAGGACATTTTGCATTGATATATCAGGACTTGAGAGTGCACCCTGCAGTTCAAAAATTAAACTCGGATGAGCATTGCAATGTAAGTGTCTATATCCCAATCCCTAATCCCACTAGTCCCAATTCCCTAACCCTAATCACACTACCACTAGTCCCAAATCCCACACCATAACTTTGCTCCCACTAGTGCCAAATCCCCAACCCTAACTCTAATCCTGCTCCACCTAGTCACAAATGCCACCCTAATCCCCCTCCCACTAGTTCCAAATTCCCAACCCTACCACTATCCCCACTCCTTCTAATCCCAAATCCCAATCCCAAACCCAAATCCTGCTCCCACTAGTCCCAAATCCCCAACCCTAACCCTAATCCTGCTCCCACTGGACCCAAATCCCCTACTCTAATTCTGCTCCCACTAGTCCCAAATCCCCAACCCTAACCATAATCCCATTCCTACTAGTCCCAATTCCCCAACCCTGACCCTAATCCCGCTAGTCCCAAATTCCCAATCCTAACCCTAATCCCGCTCCCTATTGTCCAAAATCCCTAAACCTAATCCTGCTCCCACTAGTCTCCAATTCCTAACACTTAGTCTAATGCCACCCCCACTAGTCCCAAATCCCTCACCCTAACCCTTTTCCCACTAGTCCAAAATCCTCAACCCTGACCCTCATCCCGCTCCCACTAGTCCCAAATGCCACCTTAAATCCCCCTCCCACTAGTCCCAAATTCCCAACCCTACCCCATTCCCGCTCCCACTAGTTATAAATGCCTAATCCTAATCCTGCTCCCATTAGTCCCAAATCCCCAACCCAAATCCCACTCCCACTAGTCCCAAATCCCTAACCCTAATCCTTCTCCCACTAGTCCCAAATCCCCAACCCTAACCCTAATCCCGCTCCCACTAGAAACAAATCTCCAACCCTAATTCTGATCCCACTAGTCCCAAATCCCTAACCCTGCTCCCACTAGTCCCAAAAAACAACCATAACCCTAATCCTGCTCCCACTAGTTACAAATCAATAAGCCTAACCCTGCTCCCACTAGTCCCAAATTCCTAACCCTCAGTCTAATCCCACTCCCACTAATCCCAAATCCCCAACCCTAACCCTAATCCCATTCAATTGAGTCCAAAATTACCAACCGTAACCCTAATCTTGCTCCCACTAGTCCCAAATCCCTAACCCTAATCCCATTCTCACTAGTCCCAAATCCCTAACCCTAATCCCACTCCCACTAGTTCCAAATACCCAACCCTAACCCAGCTCCCACTAGTCCCCCAACCCTAACCCTAATCCTGCTCCCACTAGTCCCAAATCCTCAAGCCTAACCTTAATCCCACTAGTCCCAAATCCCTAACCCTAATGCCGCACCCACTAGTCCCAAATTTCCCAACCATAACCCTACTCCCACTCCTACTCCTACATCACTTTCTGTGTACTTCCTTGTATCTCGTGGAAGGGAGAGAGGCAAAAGAGAGAAGATGGAGATTCTTGAGCTCATGTAGTTTGTGCTACTCTATTGGGAGAATATCCACCAACAGACAGCAACGTTGCTATTAGGTTCATCCTATTCTCCAAGCGCACACCTCAAGAGGACATTTTGCATTGATATATCAGGACTTGAGAGTGCACCCTGACAAGTTCAGAAATTACACTCGGATGAGCATTGCAATGTAAATGTCTATATCCCAATCCCTAATCCCAATAGTCCCAATTCCCTGACCCTAATCCCACTCCCACTAATCCCAAATCGCTCACCCTAACCTTGCTCCCACTAGTGCAAAATCCCCAAAAATAACCCTAATCCTGCTCCCACTAGTCCCAAATGCCACCCTAATCCCCCTCCCTCTAGTTCCGAATTCCCAACCCTACCCCATTCCCACTCCTTCTAGTCCCAAATCCCTATCCCAAGCCCAAATCCTGCTCCCACTAGTCCCAAATCCCCAACCCTAATTCTGCTTCCACTAGACCAAAATCCCCTACTATAATTCTTCTCCCACTAGTCCTAAATCCCCAACCCTAACCATAATCCCGTTCCCACTAGTGCCAATTCATCAACCCTAACCCTAATCCCGCTTCCACTAGTCCCAAATTCCCAATCCTAACCCTAATCCCACTGCCTATAGTCCCAAATCCCTATACCTAATCCTGCTCTCACTAGTCTCAAATTCCTAACACTTAGTCTAATCCCACTCCCACTAGTCTCAAATATCTTACCCTAACTCTTTTCCAACTAGTCCAAGATTCCCAACCCTAACCCTCATCCCACTCCCACTAGTCCCAAATGCCACCCTAATCCCCCCAAATTCCCAACCCTACCCCATTCCTGCTCCCACTAGTTACAAATCCCTAACCCTAATCCTGGTCCCACTAGTCCCAAATCCCCAACCCTATTCCCACTTCCACTAGTCCCAAATCCCTAACTTTTCTCCCACTAGTCCCAAATCCCCAACTCTAACCCTAATCCCACTCCCACTAGACCCAAATCCTCAACCCTAATTCTGATCCCACTAGTCCCAAATCCTTAACCCTGCTCCCACTAGTCCCAAAAAAACAACCCTAACCCTAATCCTGCTCCCACTAGTTACAAATCAATAAGCCTAACCCTGCTCCCACTAGTCCCAAATTCCCAACCCTCAGTCTAATCCCACTCCCACTAATCCCAAATCCCCAACCCTAACCCTAATCCCATTCAATTGAGTCCAAAATTACCAACCGTAACCCTAATCTTGCTCCCACTAGTCCCAAATCCCTAACCCTAATCCCATTCTCACTAGTCCCAAATCCCTAACCCTAATCCCACTCCCACTAGTTCCAAATACCCAACCCTAACCCAGCTCCCACTAGTCCCCCAACCCTAACCCTAATCCTGCTCCCACTAGTCCCAAATCCTCAAGCCTAACCTTAATCCCACTAGTCCCAAATCCCTAACCCTAATGCCGCACCCACTAGTCCCAAATTTCCCAACCATAACCCTACTCCCACTCCTACTCCTACATCACTTTCTGTGTACTTCCTTGTATCTCGTGGAAGGGAGAGAGGCAAAAGAGAGAAGATGGAGATTCTTGAGCTCATGTAGTTTGTGCTACTCTATTGGGAGAATATCCACCAACAGACAGCAACGTTGCTATTAGGTTCATCCTATTCTCCAAGCGCACACCTCAAGAGGACATTTTGCATTGATATATCAGGACTTGAGAGTGCACCCTGACAAGTTCAGAAATTACACTCGGATGAGCATTGCAATGTAAATGTCTATATCCCAATCCCTAATCCCAATAGTCCCAATTCCCTGACCCTAATCCCACTCCCACTAATCCCAAATCGCTCACCCTAACCTTGCTCCCACTAGTGCAAAATCCCCAAAAATAACCCTAATCCTGCTCCCACTAGTCCCAAATGCCACCCTAATCCCCCTCCCTCTAGTTCCGAATTCCCAACCCTACCCCATTCCCACTCCTTCTAGTCCCAAATCCCTATCCCAAGCCCAAATCCTGCTCCCACTAGTCCCAAATCCCCAACCCTAATTCTGCTTCCACTAGACCAAAATCCCCTACTATAATTCTTCTCCCACTAGTCCTAAATCCCCAACCCTAACCATAATCCCGTTCCCACTAGTGCCAATTCATCAACCCTAACCCTAATCCCGCTTCCACTAGTCCCAAATTCCCAATCCTAACCCTAATCCCACTCCCTATAGTCCCAAATCCCTATACCTAATCCTGCTCTCACTAGTCTCAAATTCCTAACACTTAGTCTAATCCCACTCCCACTAGTCTCAAATATCTCACCCTAACTCTTTTCCAACTAGTCCAAGATTCCCAACCCTAACCCTCATCCCACTCCCACTAGTCCCAAATGCCACCCTAATCCCCCCAAATTCCCAACCCTACCCCATTCCTGCTCCCACTAGTTACAAATCCCTAAACCTAATCCTGGTCCCACTAGTCCCAAATCCCCAACCCTATTCCCACTTCCACTAGTCCCAAATCCCTAACTTTTCTCCCACTAGTCCCAAATCCCCAACTCTAACCCTAATCCCACTCCCACTAGACCCAAATCCTCAACCCTAATTCTGATCCCACTAGTCCCAAATCCTTAACCCTGCTCCCACTAGTCCCAAAAAAACAACGTTAACCCTAATCCTGCTCCCACTAGTTACAAATCAATAAGCCTAACCCTGCTCCCACTAGTCCCAAATTCCCAACCCTCAGTCTAATCCCACTCCCACTAATCCCAAATCCCCAACCCTAACCCTAATCCCATTCAATCGAGTCCAAAATTACCAACCGTAACCCTAATCTTGCTCCCACTAGTCCCAAATCCCTAACCCTAATCCCATTCTCACTAGTCCCAAATCCCTAACCCTAATCCCACTCCCACTAGTTCCAAATACCCAACCCTAACCCAGCTCCCACTAGTCCCCCAACCCTAATCCCGCTCCCACTAGTCCCAAATCCCCAAGCCTAACCTTAATCCCACTAGTCCCAAATCCCTAACCCTAATGCCGCACCCACTAGTCCCAAATTTCCCAACCATAACCCTACTCCCACTCCTACTCCTACATCACTTTCTGTGAACTTCCTTGTATCTCGTGGAAGGGAGAGAGGCAAAAGAGAGAAGATGGAGATTCTTGAGCTCATGTAGTTTGTGCTACTCTATTGGGAGAATATCCACCAACAGACAGCAACGTCGCTATTAGGTTCATCCTATTCTCCAAGCGCACACCTCAAGAGTACAATTTGCGTTGCTATATCAGGACTTGAGAGTGCACCCTGACAAGTTCTGAAATTACACTCGGATGAGCATTGCAATGTAAATGTCTATATCCCAATCCCTAATCCCACTAGTCCCAATTCCCTGACCCTAATCCCACTCCCACTAATCCCAAATCGCTCACCCTAACCTTGCTCCCACTAGTGCCAAATCCCCAACCCTAACCCTAATCCTGCTCCCACTAGTCCCAAATGCCACCCTAATCCCCCTCCCCCTAGTTCCAAATTCCCAATCCTACCCCTATTCCCACTCCTTCTAGTCCCAAATCCCTATCCCAAACCCAAATCCTGCTCCAACTAGTCCAAAATCCCCACCCCTAATCCTGCTCCCATTAGACCCAAATCCCCTACTTTAATTCTGCTCCCACTAGTCCCAAATCCCCAACCCTGACCATTATCTCGTTTCCACTAGTCCCAATTCCCCAACCATGACCCTTATCCTGCTCTCACTAGTCCCAAATTCCCAATCCTAACCCTAATCCCACTCCCTATTGTCCCAAATCCCTAACCCTAATTCTGCTCTCACTAGTCTCAAATTCCTAACACTTAGTCTAATCCCACTCCCACTAGTCCCAAATGCCTCACCCTAACCCTTTTCCTACTAGTCCAAAAATCCCCAACCCTAACCCTCATCCCGCTCCCACTAGACCCAAATCCCCAACCCTAATTCTGATCCCACTAGTCCCAAATCCCTAACCCTAACCCCGCTCCCAATAGTCCCATATCCCCAACCCTAACTCTAATCCTGCTCCCACTAGTTACAAATCCCTCGCCCTAACCCTGCTCCCACTAGTCCCAAATTCCTAACAATCAGTCTAATCCCACTCCCACTAGTCCCAAATGCCCAACCCTAACCCTAATCCCATTCCATTTAGTCCCAAATCCCTAACCTTAATTTTGCTCCCACTAGTCCCAAATCCCTAACCCTAATCTCACTCCCACTAGTCCCAGATCCCCAACCCTAACCCAAATCCAACTCCCACTAGTCCCAAATCCCTAACCCTAACCCTAATACCACTCCCACTAGTTCCAAATACCCAACCCCAATCCCGCTCTCACTAGTCCCCCAACCCTAACCCAAATCCCGCTCCCACTAGTCCCAAATCCCCAACCCTAACCTTAACCCGACTCCCACTAATCCCAAATTTCTAACCCTAATGCCGCACCCACTAGTCCCAAATTTCACAACCATAACCCTACTCCCACTCCATCTCCTACATTACTTTCTGTGAACTTCCTTGTATCTCGTGGAAGGGAGAGAGGCAAAAGAGAGAAGATGGAGATTCTTGAGCTCATGTTGTTGTTTGTGCCACTCTATTGGGAGAATATCCACCAACAGCAACGTCGCTATTAGGTTCATACCACCACTTAATTAAATGCATATTTCCAAGGTAAAAATTCAAATTTATTGTTTTAAATAAACTTTTTACGTTGAAAACCTATTTTAATAAGTTCTGTTGATATTATAATGTTGGAAATTATAGCAACCTAATTTTGTGTGTTGTGTACAGTCCCATTTCTGCATTCATTGATGTAAAAGGAAATTTAAGTTGTGGTAACTTAATAAAATGGACTTGGTAACTCAATTTTGTTATATCTTGAGTTATTGCAAGTCTCCTCCCCCACCAACATAACGCAGAAAAAGCTGAGATATGTTGGAAGGAAGACCTGCTGCTGCACAGAAATATGAAAGACATTTTTAAAGGTGAAAATAATTTGCTTTACAAAGAAATTTGGAACTATTACTGTTTGTAATCCCTTATAGCCTATAGCTCGAGAACTAGGTGTTAAAAGGCAACACCAACTAACAAACTTTGTCCTAATATAGTGCTGGTTGTTTTTAGCCTTGTGAACATCATTGCCTCATGTCAGTGGGTAGCATTGATAGTGCGCCATTTGTAAAATCTGCTAAGCTTGAAAAAGTTTTTGGTTTTTTTTTGTGCCAGGGGAGTCAGTGTATTATAGATTTTAGCTTCTATGGCAAACTATATTCAAGACTTCATGGTTTGTTTAAAATATTTACTAAAGGCAAATCCACTTTGCACTGAAGGTGCACTTGGAAGTGCAGTCACTGTAGATCTGAGGGGGACATGCAAGGAAAATAAAAACAGCATTTTCGCTTGCACATGATTGGATGATAAAATCAGCAGAGCTTCCCCTCATTTCAGATCTTTCAGATTTGCCTTTAGTAAATAAACCCCAATAGTCTGATTGTTTATTGTCTTCTTTCCTTGGAGACGGAGGGACTGTTTTCCTCTCTCCCCTCCAACCTATGGCCACTATTGTGGTATTCCTATTTGTCTGTTTTTCTTCTTTTTTTTCTTTTTTTTGGATGCTCTTTCCCCCTTATCAGCTCCCTCTTCCCTCTTCCTACTTGCCCTTAGGCCGCTTTCACACTGAGGCGCCGTCAGTAGTAAAGCGCCGCTATTTTTAGCGGTGCTATTCGGCCGCTAGCGGGGTGTTTTTAACAACCACTAGCGGGCAAAAAAGGGTTAAAACCGCCGGCAAAGTGCCGCTGCCGGTGGTGCTGCCCAATAATTTCAATGGGCAGGGGTGCTGTAGGAGCGGTGTATCCATGAGAATTTCCCACACCATGTTTAAAATGCACTGCAGCTGTGTTCTGCAGTGAGTGTCAATTTTAAGCTAATGACACCCCAAATGCAGATCACAAACGTAGTGTGTTCGCTTGCACTGGATCACGTGGTACAGAAGTACCATGTGATCCGGTTGCAATGAGTTTCCAATTGTAGATACACTGGCCCAGATTCACAAAGGAGATACACGGAGTATCTCAGATACTCCGCCGTATCTCTCAGAGTATCTATGCGACTGATTCATAGAATCAGTTACGCATAGATAGCCCTAAGATCCGACAGGTGTAATTGTTTTACACTGTCGGATCTTAGGATGCAATACCGCGGCCGCCGCTGGGGGGAGTTTGCGTCGTAAACCAGCGTCGGGTATGCAAATTAGGAGTTACGGCGATCCACAACGGTTTTTCGCGTTCGCTCCGTCGCCGCTAGTCTAGTTTCCTGTCATAAAGTTAGTCGTTGTTTTTGGTGCCTTAACTTTACACAGCACACGTATGTGCTGTATAAAGTATGGCCGTCGTTCCCGCGTCGAAATTAAAAAATTCACGTCATTTGCATAAGACGTCCGGGAATACGGAAGTACGCTACGCACGTCGCCGATCGAAAAAATTACGTCACTTCACGCAAAGCACGGCGGGAAATTCAAAAGGGAGCATGCGCAGTAGGTCTGGCGCGGGAGCGCGCCTAATTTAAATGGCACACGCCCCTTTGAATTACGCGGGCTTACGCCGGAGGCCGCCGGCGTAGGTTTTCATTGCAAGTGCTTTGTGAATCAGGCACTTGCGATGAAAACTTGCGGCGGTGTAACGTATCTACGATACGTTACGCCGCCGCAGTTCTACGTGAATCTGGCTCACTACTTTTAGTGCAGTGCAAATTCAGCCCATCCAAAATGAATGAGCTGAAATCGCACTACACAGAACTGCATGTGAATCGCATGTGAACATACAGTGCATTCCTGTGCAATTTCCGGGGTGAGACGGTCCTAAGTTTATATTTGGCACTGTGGTTTTAGATATATTAGGATATATTATACATGGTACAAATCTTTATGTTTGAAACTTATTTTCTATTTTTGTTAACTTTACTATTTATGTTAAAAAACTCAACTGTTTTGTGTAATAAACTTAAGGCCCCTTTCACACTGGGGCGGTAAGTGCGTCCGCGGTAAAGTGCCGCTCCAGTGTAAAAGCCCTTGGCCTTTCACACTGGAGACAAAGCTTTAGGGTCACTGGAGACACAGTTTAGGGTCGGTTTGCAGGAGCTATTTTAAGCGCAATAGCGCCTTCAAACCACTCCAGTGTGAAAGGGGTCTAATTGTTTAACAATTGTGTTGTTGAATGAATTCATTTGTGAAAGCTAGTATAAAAACAAAGCTAAACACTAATAGAGAAAATAACTTTGGACCAACTTGAGTTTAGCTGTTTATTAACCTAAAGAAAGTGTGCTCATAATTGTAGAAATTAAGTACATGTGACTTAAAAAAATGATTGTAGAAACTGGAAAAACTAATTGGAGCAACTTAATATTGTTGACTACTCAACTTAAAAACATGTGTTTATAATGCCAGTAATTAAGTGGATGGTAAATAAAAATGCATTTATATCTAGCAGAAAAGCGAATTACCTCAACACAATGTAGGTTGTTGCTTCCGCTTAATTTTACCTGACATTGTCATAACTTAAAAAGCTTGATGCAAACTGTTGTGTTATTTTTTTTTGTTGAGCCAAGACATTATTTTTTAGAGTGCAAATACCCAACCACAACCCCGCTCTCACTAGTCCCCCAACCCTAACCCTATTCCTGCTCCCACTAGTCCCAAATACCAACCCTAATATTCCAAATTTCCCAACCATAACCCTACTCCCATTCCTACTCCTACATCACTTTCTGTGAACTTCCTTGTATCTTGTGGAAGGGAGAGAGGCAAAAGAGAGAAGATGGAGATTCTTGAGCTCAAGTTGTTGTTTGTGCTACTCTATTGGGAGAATATCCACCAACAGACAGCAACGTCGCTATTAGGTTCATCCCATCCTCCAAGCACACACCTCAAGAGGACATTTTGCATTGATATATCAGGACTTGAGAGTGCACCCTGCAGTTCAAAAAATAAACTCGGATGAGCATTGCAATGTAAGTGTCTATATCCCAATCCCTAATCCCACTAGTCCCAATTCCCTAACCCTAATCACACTACCACTAGTCCCAAATCCCACACCATAACTTTGCTCCCACTAGTGCCAAATCCCCAACCCTAACTCTAATCCTGCTCCACCTAGTCACAAATGCCACCCTAATCCCCCTCCCACTAGTTCCAAATTCCCAACCCTACCACTATCCCCACTCCTTCTAATCCCAAATCCCAATCCCAAACCCAAATCCTGCTCCCACTAGTCCCAAATCCCCAACCCTAAGCCTAATCCTGCTCCCACTGGACCCAAATCCCCTACTCTAATTCTGCTCCCACTAGTCCCAAATCCCCAACCCTAACCATAATCCCATTCCTACTAGTCCCAATTCCCCAACCCTGACCCTAATCCCGCTAGTCCCAAATTCCCAATCCTAACCCTAATCCCGCTCCCTATTGTCCAAAATCCCTAAACCTAATCCTGCTCCCACTAGTCTCCAATTCCTAACACTTAGTCTAATCCCACCCCCACTAGTCCCAAATCCCTCACCCTAACCCTTTTCCCACTAGTCCAAAATCCTCAACCCTGACCCTCATCCCGCTCCCACTAGTCCCAAATGCCACCTTAAATCCCCCTCCCACTAGTCCCAAATTCCCAACCCTACCCCATTCCCGCTCCCACTAGTTATAAATGCCTAATCCTAATCCTGCTCCCATTAGTCCCAAATCCCCAACCCAAATCCCACTCCCACTAGTCCCAAATCCCTAACCCTAATCCTTCTCCCACTAGTCCCAAATCCCCAACCCTAACCCTAATCCCGCTCCCACTAGAAACAAATCTCCAACCCTAATTCTGATCCCACTAGTCACAAATCCCCTACCCTAACCATAATCACGTTCTCACTAGTCCCAATTCCCCAACCCTAACCCTAATCCCGCTCCCACTAGTCCAAAATTCCTAATCCTACCCCTAATCCGGCTCCCTATAGTCCCAAATCCCTCACCCTAATCCTGCTCCCACTAGTCTCAAATTCCCAACACTTAGTGTAATCCCACTACCACTAGTCCCAAATCCCTTACCCTAACTCTTTTCCAACTAGTCCAAAATCCTCAACTCTAGCCCTCAACCTGCTCCCACTAGTCCCAAATGCCACCCTAATCCCCTTCCCATTAGTCCCAAATCCCCAACCCTACCCCATTCCTGCTCCCACTAGTTACATATCCCTAACCATAATCCTGCTCCCACTAGTCCCAAATCCCCAACCCTAATCCCACTCCCACTAGTCCCAAATCCCTAACCCTAATCCTTCTCCCTCTAGTACCAAATCCCTAACCCTAACCCTAATCCCACTCCCACCAATCCCAAATCCCAAGCCTAACCTTAATCCCACTCCCACTAATCCCAAATTTCTAACCCTAATGCCGCACCCACTAGTCCCAAATTTCCCAACCATAACCCTACTCCCACTCCAACTCCTACATCACTTTCTGTGAACTTCCTTGTATCTCGTGGAAGGGAGAGAGGCTTAAGAGAGAAGATGGAGATTCTTGAGCTCATGTTGTTGTTTGTGCTACTCTATTGGGAGAATATCCACCAACAGACAGCAACGTTGCTATTAGGTTCATCCCATCCTCCAAGCGCACACCTCAAAAGGACAATTTGCGTTGATATATCAGGACTTGAGAGTGCACCCTGACAAGTTCAGAAATTACACTTGGATGAGCATTGCAATGTAAATGTCTATATACCAATCCCTAATCCCACTAGTCCAAATTCCCTAACCCTAATCCTGCTCCTAATAGACCCAAATCCCCTACTCTAATTCTGCTCCCACTAGTCCCAAATCCCCAAACCTAACCATAATCCCATTTCCACTAGTCCCAATTCCCCAACCCTAACCCTAATCCCGCTCCCACTAGTCCCAAATTCCCAATCCTAACCCTAATCCCACTCCCTATAGTCCAAAAACCCCTAACCCTAATTCTGCTCTCACTAGTCTAAAATTCCTAACACTAAGGGGCAGATCCACTAAGAGAGTATGCCAGCATATCTAGTGATACGCCGGCGTACTTTCAAATTTCTCGCATCGTATCTTTGTTTTGAATCCTCAAAACAAGATACGACGGCATCTGGGTTAGATCCGACAGGCGTACTTCTTCGTACGCCTTTGGATCTAAGATGCAATTCTTCAGCGTCCGCTGGGTGGCGTTCCCGTCGTAATCCGCGTCGAGTATGCAAATTAGCTATTTCCGCCGATCCAAGAACGTACGAGCGGCCGTCGCATTTTTCTACGTCGTCTCTAGTCTGCTTTTTTCGGCGTATAGTTAAAGCTGCTATTTGGTGGCGTATGCATTGTTAAGTATGGCCCTCGTCCCCGCGTATAATTTGAAATATTTTTTTTCGTTTGCGTAAGTCATCCGTGAATTGGGATGGACGTAACTTACGTCCACGTCAAAACAATGACGTCCTTGCGACGTCAATTAGCGCAATGCACGGCGGGAAATTTAGGGACGGCGCATGCGCAGTTCGTTCGGCGCGGGGACGCGCTTCATTGAAATGAAACACGCCCCCTACCCGCCCAATTTGAATTCTGCGCCCTTACGCCGCGAGAGATACACTACGCCGCCGTAACTTATGGTGCGAATTCTTTCAGGATTCAAACCAAAAAAAGTAAGTCACGGCGGCGTAGCGTATCTCAGATACGCTGCGCCGGGGCAGATCTTTGTGGATCTGCCATTTAGTCTAATCCCACTCGCACTAGTCCTCACCCTAACCCTTTTCCCACTAGTCCAAAAATCCCCAACCCTAACCCTCATCCCGCTCCCACTAGACCCAAATCCCCAACCCTAATTCTGATCCCACTAGTCCCAAATCCCCAACCCTAACTCTAATCCCACTCCCACTAGTTACAAATCCCTAGCCCTAACCCTGCTCCCACTAGTCCCAAATTCCTAACACTCAGTCTAATCCTACTCCCACTAGTCCCAAATGCCCAACCCTAACCCTAATCCCGTTCCATTTAGTCCCAAATCCCCAACCCTAACCTTAATCTTGCTCCCACTTGTCCCAAATCCCTAACCCTAATCCCACTCCCTCTGGTCCCAGATCCCCAACCCTAACCCAAATCCAACTCCCACTAGTCACAAATCCCTAACCCTAACCCTAATCCCACTCCCACTAGTTCCAAATACCCAACCCCAACCCCGCTCTCACTAGTCCCCTAACCCTAATCCCGCTCCCACTAGTCCCAAATCCCCAAGCCTAACCTTAATCCCACTCCCACTAGTCCCAAATTCCTAACCCTAATGTCCCAAATTTCCCTACCATAACCCTACTTCCACTCATAATCCTACATCACTTTCTGTGAACTTCCTTGTATCTCGTGGAAGGGAGAGTGGCAAAAGAGAGAAGATGGGGATTCTTGAGCTCATGTTGTTGTTTGTGCTACTCTATTGGGAGAATATCCACCAACAGACAGCAACGTCGCTATTAGGTTCTTCCCATCCTCCAAGCGCACACCTCAAGAGTACAATTTGCATTGATATCAGGACTTGAGAGTGCACCCTGACAAGTTCAGAAATTACACTCGGATGAGCATTGCAATGTAAGTGTCTATATCCCAATCCCTAATCCCACTAGTCCCAATTCCCTAACCCTAATCCCACTCCCACTTGTCCCAAATCCCACACTCTAACTTTTCTCCCACTAGTGCCAAATCCCCAACCCTAACCCTAATCCTGCTCCCACTAGTCGCAAATGCCACCCTAATCCCTCTCCCACTAGTTCCAAATTCCCAATCCTACCACTATCCCCACTCCTTCTAATCACCATTCCCTATCCCAAACCCAAATCCTGCTCCCACTAGTCCCAAATCCCCAATCCTAACCCTAATCCTGCTCCCACTGGACCCAAATCCCCTACTCTAATTCTGCTCCCACTAGTCCCAAATCCCCAACCCTAACCATAATCCCATTCCTACTAGTCCCAATTCCCCAACCCTAATCCTAATCCCGCTAGTCCCAAATTCCAAATCCTAAGCCTAATCCTGCTCCCTATTGTCCCAAATCCCTAACCCTAATTCTACTCCCACTAGTCTCAAATTCTTAACCCTTAGTCTAATCCCACTCCCACTAGTCCCAAATCCCTCACCCTAACCCTTTTCCCACTAGTCCAAAATCCTCAACCCTGACCCTCATCCCGCTCCCACTAGTGCCAAATGCCACCTTAATCCCCCTCCCACTAGTCCCAAATTCCCAACCCTACCCCATTCCCGCTCCCACTAGTTACAAATCCCTAATCCTAATCCTGCTCCCATTAGTCCCAAATCTCAACCCTAATCCCACTCCCACTAGTCCCAAATCCCTAACCCTAATCCTTCTCCCACTAGTCACAAATCCCCAACCCTAACCCTAATCCCGCTCCCACTAGACCCAAATCTCCAATCCTAATTCTGATCCCACTAGTCACGAATCCCCAACCCTAACCATAATCCTGTTCCCACTGGTCCCAATTCCATAACCATAATCCTAATCCCGCTCCCACTAGTCCCAAATTCCTAATCATACCCCTAATCCCGCTCCCTATAGTCCCAAATCCCTCACCCTAATCCTGCTCCCACTAGTCTCAAATTCCCAACACTTAGTGTAATCCCACTACCACTAGTCCCAAATCCCTTACCCTAACTCTTTTCCAACTAGTCCAAAATCCCCAACTCTAACCCTCATCCTGCTCACACTAGTCCCAAATGCCACCCTAATCCCCCTCCCATTAGTCCCAAACTCCCAACCCTACCCTATTCCTGCTCCCACTAGTTGCAAATCCCTAACCCTAATCCTGCTCCCACTAGTCCCAAATCCCCAACCCTAATGCCACTCCCACTAGTCCCAAATCCCTAACCCTAATCCTTCTCCCACTAGTCCCAAATCCCCAACCCTAACCCTAATCCTGCTCCCACTAGACCCAAATCTTCAACCCTAATTCTGCTCCCACTAGTCCCAAATCCCCAACCCTAACCATAATCCAGTTCCCACTAGTCCCAATTCCCCAACCCTAACACTAATCCCGCTCCCACTAGTCCCGAATCCCCAACCATAACCCAAATCCAACTCCCACTAGTCCCAAATCCCTAACCCTAATCCCACTCCCACTAATTCTAAATACCCAACCATAACCCCGCTCCCATTAGTCCCCCAACCCTAACCCTAATCTCGCTCCCATTATTCCCAAGCCTAACCTTAATCCCACTCCCACTAGTCCCAAATTCCTAACCCTAATGCCGCACCCACTAGTCCCAAATTTCACAACCATAACCCTACTCCCACTCCTACTCCTACATCACTTTCTGTGAACTTCCTTGTATCTCATGGAAGGGAGAGAGGCAAAATAGAAGATAGAGATTCTTGAGCTCATGTTGTTGTTTGTGCTACTCTATTGGGAGAATATCCACCAACAGACAGCAACGTCGCTATTAGATTCATCCCATCCTCCAAGCGCACACCTCAAGAGGACATTTTGCGTTGATATATCAGGACTTGAGAGTGCACCCTGACAAGTTCAGAAATTACACTCGGATGAGCATTGCAATGTAAGTGTCTATATCCCAATCCCTAATCCCACTAGTCCCAATTCCCTAACCCTAATCCCACTCCCACTAGTCCCAAATCCCTCACCCTAACCTTGCTCCCACTAGTGCCAAATCCCCAGCCCTAACCCTAATCCTGCTCCCACTAGTCCAATATGCCACCCTAATCCCCCTCCCACTAGTTCCAAATTCCCAACCCTACCACTATCCCCACTCCTTCTAATCCCCAATCCCTATTCCAAACCCAAATACTGCTCCCACTAGTCCCATATCCCCAACCCTAACCCTAATTCTGCTCCCACTGGACCCAAATCCCCAAACCTAACCATAATCCCATTCCTACTAGTCCCAATTCCCCAACCCTAACCCTAATCCCGCTCCCACTAGTCCCAAATTCCCAATCCTAACCCTAATCCCACTCCCTAAAGTCCCAAATCCCTAACCCTAATCCTGCTCCCACTAGTCTCAAATTCCTAACCCTTAGTCTAATCCCACTCCCACTAGTCCCAAATCCCTCACCCTAACCCTTTATCCACTAGTCCAAAATCCCCAACCCTAACCCTCATCCCGCTCCCACTAGTCCCAAACTCCCAAACCTTACCCTAATCCCGCTCCCACTAGACCCAAATCCCCAACCCTAATTCTGATCTCACTAGTCCAAAATACCCAACCCTAACCCTAATCCTGCTCTCACTAGTTACAAATCCCTAACCCTAACCCTGCTTCCACTAGTCCCAAATTCCTAACCCTCAGTTAAATCCCACTCCCACTAGTCCCAAATTCCCAACCCTAACCCTAATCCCATTCCATCTAGTCCCAAATCCCCAACCTTAACCCTAACCTTGCTCCCACTAGTCCCAAATCCCTAACCCTAATCCTACTACCACTAGTCCCAGATCCCTAACCCAAATCCAACTCCAACTAGTCCCAAATCCCTAACCCTAATCCCACTCCCACTAGTTTCAAATAACCAACCCTAACCCAGCTCCCACTAGTCCCTAACCCTAACCCTAATCCTGCTGCGACTAGTTCCAAATCCCCAAGCCTAACCTTAATCCCACTCCCACTAGTCCCAAATCCCTAACCCTAATGATGCACCCACTAGACCCAAATTTCCCAACCATAACCCTACTTCCACTCCTACTCATCCCAAATCCACAACTCTAACCCTAATCCTGCTCCCACTTGTCCCAAATCTCTAACCCTAATCCCACTCCCACTAGTCCCAAATCCCTAACCTTACTCCAGCTCCCACTAGTCCCAAATCCCCAACCCTGATCCCGCTCCAGCAAGTCCCAAATCCCCAACCCTAATCCTGCTCCCACTAGTCCAAAATCCCCAACCTTAACCCTAATCCCGCTTTCTATAGTGCCAAATCCCTAACCCTAATCCCACACCCTATAGCCCCAAATCCCCAACTCTAACCCTAATTTTGCTCCCACTAGTCCCAAATTTGGATTTGGGACTAGTGGAAGTGGGATCAGGGTTAGGGATTTGGGACTAGTGGGAGCGGGATTAAGGTTAAGGTTGGGGATTTTGGAATAGTGGGAGCGGGTTTAGGGTTGGGGATTCGGGACTAGTGGGTGTGGGATTAGGGTTCGAGATTTGGGACTAGTGGGAGCAAGAATAGGGTTAGGGTTGTGGATCTGGGACCACTGAGAGCAGGATTAGGGCTAGGGTTGGGGATTTGGAGCTATATGGAATAGGATTAGGGTTAAGGTTGGAGATTTGGGACTAGTGGCAGCGAGATTAGGGTTAGGGTTTAGGATTTGGGACTAGTGGGAGCAGGATTAGGGTTAGGGTTGGGGATTTTGACTACTGGTGTTGGGATTATGATTAGGGTTGGGGATTTGGGACAAGTGGGAACGGGATTAAGGTTAGGTTTGGGGATTTGGGACAAGTGGGATTAGGGTTAGGCGATTTGGGACTATAGGGTGTGGGATTATGTTTATGGATTTGGGACTAGTGGGAACTGGATTAGGGTTAGGGGATTTGGGACTATTGGTAGCGGCAATAGGGGTTAGGGTTGGGGATTTGTTACTAGTGGGAGAAGCATTATGGTTAAGGTTGGGAATTTGGGACTAGTGTGAGTGGGATAGGGTTAGGGATTCGGGACTAGTGGGAGTGGGATTAGGGTTAGAGGATTTTGGAACAGTGGGATGGGTTAGGTATTGGGACTTCTGACACTCACTTTTGCTGGCTCTTTGCTTCCTGTTGAGGCCATTACCCTTGTACAGGATGTGTGTAACTGGCAGGATCATCAGGTGAAAATAAAGGAAAGCAAATACACACACACCACATCTAAGGACAGGTAAGCTGCTATATACTGTACATTCTTGTTCTTAGGTATAGATAAGCTTTAATTCGCTATCAGTCTGCAGGTCATGATATTGTGGCTATCTAATAATATCTGATATCTAATGGCTTTGCTAGAAAAGAAAGGATTACAGTTGGCATAAGATTAGAAAACAAAGGATTAGGGTTTGCGTTAAGAGAGCCATAGACTATATGAATCTTGATCAGTTTAGTAGGGACCAGCTGAGATTCTAACCATGTATGGACAGGCTGAATGTACCCAAGTTGATCCAAACAGTCTGTCTGATTTTACATGCAATTATTGCTCGATGCTATTATTGCCGCTAGCATAAATCACTGTGTTCTCCTAGCGGGGGAATCAACTTATTTTAAAATCACTCCATCTATGGTCGGCTTTAGGGTAAGGGTTAGTGTTGGCTTTGTTTATCAGTAAAGCTACTGATTATAATAACGGTGATAACAACACGATGGCATGGCTTTGCTACAAGTCCTGCCACATCTATTGGCAGAGAGTTAATAGAGAGCTGATATGACCTCTGAGGTTTAAATAAAACCTAATTATCCTTATTTAATACAGTGGAACCTCGGATTGTGAGTAACGCGGTTAACGAGCATTTCGCAATACGAGCACTGTATTTTTAAAAATCTTAAAAACTGTCTTGCAAAACAAGCACAATTCAGGCCAAAACAGTGTGCAGTACTGCGTTTGTCCTGAGGTGGAGGGTGCCAGAGCTGAGCGGAGCCGAACGGTGCCGATCGGCGGCGTTCGTAAATGCGTGGAAAGGCCCGAGGACAGCTCGGCTGACCTCTGCAAATCTCAGGAACAAAGTTTTTTCGAGGTTTGCCGAGGTCAGTCGAGGTGTCCTCGGGCCTTTTCGGACATTTCCTAGGCTCACCGGCGCTCCCCTCCCATGGCCGCATGCGGTATTGCATGCCATTGAAGTCAATGCAGATTTTTTTTTTTCGTTTCCATTGACTTCAATGGGGAAACTCGCTTTGATATGCGAGTACTTTGGATTACGAGCATTCTCCTGGAACGAATTATACTCATAATCCGAGGTTCCACTGGTAAATATAATATTTGAATCATTATTATCATGAAAGTTTATATCATAATATATGTTGAAAAATAGATAATAATACAATAACCATCAGCAACTTAAAGCATAAACAGGTGACAGAAAAGAAAAAAAAAGACTTGATTATGTCTCTGTAATTTCCTTGTGTGTTGTGTATAAGGCACAGAACTCATGTGTTTTTGTTTTGTGTGGTCTATATATGTATATATTGTATGTAGTGAATCATACTTCTCTGTTGTTTCCTTTACATGTAAGTGGACAAAAGAATGTTTACTGTGGCTGACAAGTATTACATTTTTTTTTTTTAAATTCCACACATTTAGTAACAACTAAATATAGCATATGTCTCACTCACTGTAAAAGGCAAAATACCCTACAGCATATTATAAAAAAACTTAAAAAACTTAAACCTTAAAGCCTTTTCTTGCAAACAAAATACTAATAGTAAGCTTTAATCTCCTGTCTAATGTCTTGTACACCTGACAGGTTTTCACGATGAGAAAACTGCCATTTTTTATATTGGTCATGTGTATGCTCCCTAGCAGTTTTCTCGACAAAAAAACTGCCCACAAAAAATTTGAAACCAGCTCTCTTATTTCTAATCGTGTTTCCCATCAGTCTTTTTCTCGTCGCGAAAAACGGTCGCGTGTATGCTTTTCCGAAGGGAAAAAAACGTGCATGCTAAGAATCAAGTATGAGACGCTCGTTCTGATAAAACTAGCGTTCAGAATGGAGATAGCACATTCGTCACGCTGTAAATTATTGCCTTGTTTAATGCAGCGCATTTTTTTCTTATTTATAATGCTACAATAATCAACTTCTTTTGCTGCTGATATTCACACAGAGTTATGACAAACTTGTTTCTTTATTATTTCTCATGATCTCATGAATAATAATTTTTGTTTTAAAGCCAGATCTCCATATTTTTTTCCTTTTTTATATAAATGTTAATGAAGATCTTCATTTTTTGTTTTTATGTTGAAAATATTTTAGACTGATCTACATATTTTTTAATTAAATTTTAGTGTGTCAAGTTACCACAACATTTTTTTTGTTTATAATTTTCCCTCAAGGAGGTTGGTTGGTGTCCCTTGTTAATTTGACATTGTATTTTTAAAAAGGTCCCTGCCTACTCAAAAGCAAACTTTCCTTTTTTAATCAAAACACATGGTCAAGTATTTACTGCAAACATAAATTCCATTTATTCTGGCTCATAATAACAAATTAAAGATGAAGGCAATGCTGGAGAACCTGCTTCAATTTGTGTATCCTTTTGACCCCAGGGCACACATCAAATAATATGAAAACAAAATTGGGATTTGGAGAAGCACATATAGTTGGGAGCACCATCTGGTCCTGGACTCCCAGAGGTCAGGAACAGCAGCAGGTGAGATATATGTCCCCAGTCTGTGTTACTACAATAGCCTGTGCCTTATGTCAGACCATCTGGAAGCAAGGCTATCACTTCCTTGTCTTCCTTGTAACCTTCCCTCCAGCCTTCTCTGCAGCCTTCTCTGTAGCCTTCTCTGTAGCCTTCCTTCCACGCTTCTTCGGAAGCTGTGTCTTTGGAGGTGAGCTTGGGCCAGGAGGAGGGGTGACCTCCGCAAGGTCCGTGTATTGGGTCAGCTGGCCCATCAACCCTCTGTTAATTACCTTGCAAATGAGGGTCTCACTCAGGAGACGTTAGCCCATCTACATTTTTGTCATTTTGGCTGCCATGAGGGCTCCATAGCCCTCTTCAGCAGTGGGGGGCTCTCTGAGGGCAGCAGTAGCCTCCCTATTGAGGGCAAGTGTTTGCTCCTCCATCTACCTACCCCTTCTGGCCCTTCTGGTTTGAAGGCGAAAGGGAGGAATCTGGGATCTTGTGCTGGGCCCTGCAACCTCCTGGCTGCCGCTGGGCCCTGCCATCTCCTGGTGGCCACTCACCCCTGCTTCCTCCTGGCTCACAATTTCTCCACCCTCACCCTGGCTGAGCTCTGCCTGGGACATATATTTATTTTTGGTTTATTTTTGGTTTTATCAATCACACACATTTTTCAGCTCATGACTTGCAAATTGAATGTTAATAAATAGCAAAGACAATCATTCAGACCCCAGCATTTTTCCTTCTTGTCCCCATCATTTTTATTTACACACACAGCTCCCGGTTCTTGCTCTGTAACGAGCGACCACGGGTGCCTCTGGCGGCGTGCACCAGCCCCTATTGGCTGCAATGCGAAATGGCGTATAGCTACGTGATCTCGTGCAGCCGAGCTGACCTGCCGCCGTATAACTGCGGTGGCTGGTCGGCTAGTGGTTAATAATACATGGTGTGTTTTTTAATTTTAGGTGATGTTCTGCTTGAGGACCAAGAACCTAGCCCTTTCACAAGTCATAGTGCACAGATCATGATACAGGACATAATGGTCTGCTGTTGTGACTTGGACATTATCAAGGAAAAAAGCAAGCAGCTCGAGATCAAACTAAAGAACATAATCAATGTTCTTGGGAGGATAATTTGTTATTTTTGGACACAATCCATGTTTTAATTTTTTTATGTTATTTACGAAAGGCAAATCCACTTTGCACTACCAGTGCACTAGAAGTGCACTTAGAAGTGCAGTCGCTGTAAATTTGAAGGGGTAGATCTGAAATGAGGGGAAGCTCTGCTGATTTTATCATCCAATCATGTGCAAGCTAAAATGTTGTTTTTTATTCCCCTTGCATGTCCCCCTCGGATCTACAGCCACTGCACTTCCACTTTTTCAACAGATGCCATATAATTTGTGGAATGTACCCGTAAATAGTTGTGCAGCACACAGCATGCCATTACGACATGGTTGAGTTTATAATCCGCAAGATGGATGGAGGTCTGAAACAGGGGGAACTGGCTGGCCATGATGCCAAACGCATTTTCAATCACTCTTATGGCTCTGGCCAGCTGGTAATTGAAGACCCTCCTCTCAGGGGTGAGGGTCCTTTGGGGAAATGGCCTCATAAGATTGGGTCCTAGCACAAAAGCCTTATCTGCAATGAACACAAATGGTAGTCCCTCCACGTTGTCTGATGCAGGTGGCAATGCCAGCTCACCCCTCTGTAGACGGAGGGAGAACAAAAATTCATAGTTCGCCGACACCACCTCCATCATCACAATACTGTGGAACCCTTTATAATTATAATAATAAGATCCCGAATGGGGTGGTGGGATGAAGCGGACGTGCTTCCCATCTATTGCCCCTCCACAGTTGGGAAAGTCCCACCGCAGGGCAAACTGGGATGCCACATTCTGCCATTCCTGATGAACAGCAAGGCTTTTGGAGATACTTTTATAACCCTTTCCAGCTTTATGCAAGTCAATTCTTAATTGTAGGTCTTCTGAAAGCTCTTTTGTGCGAGGCATCATTCACATCAGGCAATGCTTATTGTGAAAAGCAAACCCAGAACTGGTGTGTGTTTTTTATAGGGCAGGGCAGCTGTAACCAACACCTCCAATCTCATCTCATTGATTGGACTCCAGTTGGCTGACACCTCACTCCAATTAGCTCTTGGAGATGTCATTAGTCTAGGGGTTCACATACATTTTCCACCTGCACTGTGAATGTTTACATTAAGAATTGTTGACTTGCATAAAGCTGGAAAGGGTTATAAAAGTATCTCCAAATGCCTTGCTGTTCATCAGTCCACGGTAAGACAAATTGTCTATAAATGGAGAAAGTTCAGCACTGCTGCTACTCTCCCTAGGAGTGGCCGTCCTGTAAAGATGACTGCAAGAGCAGAGCGCAGACTGCTCAATGAGGTGAAGAAGGATCCTAGAGTGTCAGCTAAAGACTTACAAAAGTCTCTGGCATATGCTAACATCCCTGTTAGTGAATCTACGATACATAAAACACTAAACAAGAATGGATTTCATGGGAGGATACCACAGAGGAAGCCACTGCTGTCCAAAAAAAACATTGCTGCACGTTTACAGTTTGCACAAGAGCACCTGGATGTTCTACAGCAGTACTGGCAAAATATTCTGTGGACAGATGAAACCAAAGTTGAGTTGTTTGGAAGAAACACACACACTATGGCCCGGATTCACAAAGGAGATACGACGGCGTATCTCCAGATACGCCGTCGTATCTCTGAGTTGTGCCGTCGTATCTATGCGCCTGATTCTTAGAATCAGTTACGCATAGATTTCTATTAGATCTGACCGGCGTAAGTCTCTTACTTCGTCGGATCGTAACTGCATATTTACGCTGGCCGCTAGGGGCGTGTACGCTGATTTACGCTTTGAAATATGTAAATCAGCTAGATACGCAAATTCACGAACGTACGCCCGGCCGACGCAGTACAGATACGCCGTTTACGTTAGGCTTTTCCCGGCGTTAAGTTACCCCTGTTATATGAGGCGTATATGCGGCGTACCAATGTTAAGTATGGCCGTCGTTCCCACGACGAAATTTGAAAATTTTACGTCGTTTGCGTAAGTCGTCCGTGAATGGGGGCTGGACGTAATTTACGTTTGCGTCGAAACCAATACGTCCTTGCGGCGTATTTGGAGCAATGCACACTGGGATATGTCCACAGACGCCGCATGCGCCGTTCGTGAAAAACGTCAATCACGTCGGGTCACATAAAATTAACATAAAACACGCCCCCCTGTCCCACATTTGAATTAGGCGGGCTTACGCCGGCCTATTTACGCTACGCCGCCGCAGCTTATGGAGCAAGTGCTTTGAGAATACAGCACTTGCCCGTCTAAGTTGCGGAGGCGTAACGTAAATAGGATACGTTACGCCCGCACAAAGATATGTGGCTGTACGTGAATCCGGCCCTATGTGTGGAGAAAAAGAGGCACAGCACACCAACATCAAAACCTCATCCCAACTGTGAAGTATGGTGGTGGGGGCATCATGGTTTGGGGCTGCTTTGCTATGTCAGGGCCTGGACGGATTTCTATTATCAAAGGAAAAATGAATAATCAAGACATTTTGCTGGAGAACTTAAAGCGGTGGTTCCCCTAAAAATAAAATGTTGACATCGCATTTAGCAAATAAATTACAGTTAGAATCGGCTTGTTTTATTTAAAAAATACCTCCGTACGTATCGTTTCCATTATTCGGTCCCACCGCCACTTCCGGGTACGATGCAGGCGGTGGGCGTTCCTAATTGATTGACAGGCATCCGAACGACGCATCCATCGCGTCACGAGATGCCGAAAAAAGCCGAACGTCGGTGCGGCTCTATACGGCGCATGCGCACCGACGTTCGGCTTTTTTCGGCATCTCGTGACGCGATGGATGCGTCATTCGGATGCCTGTCAATCAATTAGGAACGCCCACCGCCTGCATCGTACCCGGAAGTGGCGGTGGGACCGAATAATGGAAACGATACGTACGGAGGTATTTTTTAAATAAAACAAGCCGATTCTAACTGTAATTTATTTGCTAAATGCGATGTCAACATTTTATTTTTAGGGGAACCACCGCTTTAAGGCCATCTGTCCACCAGCTGAAGCTCAACAGAAGATGGGTGTTGCAACAGGACCCAAAGCATAGAAGTAAATCAACAACTGAATGGCTTAAACAGAAGAAAATATGCCTTCTGGAGTGGCCCAGTCAGAGTCCTGACCACAACCCGATTGAGATGCTGTGGCATGACCTCAAGAAAGCGATTCACACCAGACATCCCAAGAATATTGCCGAACTGAAACAGTTCTGTAAAAAGGAATGGTCAAGAATTACTCCTGACCGTTGTGCACGTCTGATCTGCAACTACATAAAATGTTTGGTTGAAGTTATTGCTGCCAAATGAGGTTCAACCAGTTATTAAATCCAAGGGTTCACATACTTTTTCTACCTGCACTGTGAATGTTTACATGGTGTGTTCAATAAAAACATGGTAACATTTAACCACTTGAGATCCGCGCTGTAAATGAAAGACGTCCACAGCACGGCTCTCAAGTGCCGGGTGGACGTCCCTGGATGTCCTTTTATTTACATTCCCTGTGCGCGCCGCTGGGAAACACTGTGCCCGGCGCATCGCTGGGAAGCCGATGCGCGTGCCTGGTGGCCACGATGTCCGCCAGGTACCCTCGATCGGCGGTGACAGCAGGGACGTGGAGCTCTGTGTGTAAACACAGAGCTCCATGTCCTGTCAGGGAGAGAGGAGACCGATGCTGTGTCCCTTGTACATAGGGACACAGCATCGGTCACCCCCCCCCAGTCAGTCCCCCTCCACACACAATTAGAACACACCCAGGGAATACATTTAACCCCTTCCTCACCCCCTAGTGTTAACCCCTTCCCTGCCAGTCACATTTATGCAGTAATTAGTGCATTTTTATAGCACTGATCGCTGTATAAATGTGAATGGTCCCAAAATTGTGTCAAAAGTGTCCAATATGTCCGCCGCAATATCGCAGGCCTGACAAAAAAAATCGCAGATCGCCGCCATTACTAGTAAAAAAAAAAAATCATAAATCTATCCCCTATTTTGTAGGCGCTATAACTTTTGCGCAAACCAATCAATATACGCCTTTTGTGATTTTTTTAACAAAAATATGTAGAAGAATACGTTTTGGCCTAAACCGAGGAAAAAATATATTTTTTTAAAAAAATATTTGGGATATTATTATAACAAAAAGTAAAAAAAATGTTTTTGTCTTTTTTTGTATATAGCACAAAAAATAAAAACCGCAGAGGTGATCAAATACCACCAAAAGAAAGCTCTATTTGTAGGGAAAAAAATGATAAAAATATAATTTGGGTACAGCATAGTATGACAGCGCAATTGTCATTCAAAATGCGTCAGCGCTAAAAGCTGAAAATTGGTCTGGGCACGAACGGGGTTTAAGTGCCCAGTAATGAAGTGGTTAATTCTTTGTGTGTTATTAGTTTAAGCAGACTGTGATTGTATATTGTGAATCTTTAGTGAAAAAAGTGGCTGGGGAAGTGAGCGAGCAAGTGGAGGGTGAGATCTGCTGGGTATTCTGTGTCCTCTGTGACCGCAATGACCTAACCTCTTACTGCAAGTCTCCTTCATTAGAGAACTTTTTTGATTGAAGTGTCTGTGTGAATTTTATAACAGTACAATGAGTGAAGATTTGTGAGCACTTTTTAATAAATTGGTTTTACATACTTCACCATTGGAAGCATTTTATTTATTTTTTCATGTGGATTTGATTGATTTGTGATCACCGTTGGAATTGTCTATCAACTCGGGTGGGTTATCAAGCTATTGTGCCGAACATGTGAATGTGAGGCATGTTGTTTTGGTGAGTTTTTTTCCTTTGGGAGCTGATTCACAAGCACATGAGGTGTGGTGAAAAGTTTGTATCAAGATTTCTTCAAGAAAGATACCATTCATTGATCAATCACTGCTTAATCACTTGAAGATTGCTATGATTTATGGACACTTTTATATGAATTTCTTTTCCTTTCAACTTTCTTTACAGTATATGTTTATGGATCATTCACATGCACTATTAATTCACTTTCACTTGTTAATTTTTATGTGCTAATTTTTATGTGTTTATTTATGTTATTTTAATATAATCACTTTAATAGTACTTTTTTATGAAACAGAGCGCTACTATTTTTTTCACTAAAGATTCACTATATACATTTCTATTTAAGTAGCAGCTGTAGGTAATCAAATTTATCCTGTGCGCAGTGGTGGTTTATAAAGTTACTAGGGGGCGTTAATTAGCTTTGTTTACCAGCGTTTATTCATTGTGATTGTCTATTGTTGTGACTTAGATGAAGATCAGATCACATTTTATGACCAATTTGTGCAGAAATCCATATAATTCCAAAAGGGTTCACATACTTTTTGTGGCAACTATATATATATATAGATGATTTTAAGAGTAACTAATTATTTGAATACTATCAATAGGCTAATGAATGACCCAAAATATCTAATATCTGAAAGCATTACATTACAGTAGGAAGCATGCACCCACCTGTGTGAGGTGTTGTGTAAATCTACCAAGCCAGTCATGGTGGTGTCATCCAGCCCTGTTTTTTGGGCTTTTTTTCTTCTCACCAGGCAAAGGTGAGTCTCTAGCAGTCTGCAATATCTGCTGGCAGAGAATACATAGAGGGCAGCCTGTGGCCAATCCTCAATTCATAAGTTGAGGGCAAAGGTGGCCATTGTTAAAGCAGCAATAACTTTCTCATCCCCTCCTGTAAATTCAGATTCTGGATGTAGGGCTGGCTGGGAGTGAGGGGCTTCATTCAATGGATGATGGATGAAGTCTGAATGGGCACCTGGCAATAATTCTAGTGATGCAGCTGCTGTCCTAGGAACTGGCGGACAGTGCCGCATTCACACCAGGTAATGTCTGCAGCCACTACTAACTGGTGAATCCCCAGCCATCAATATTTCACAAAGATGACCATTCCTGTCCCTCATCAGCACATACAGTTGCACAGTTAGACATATTTCTCTGCCTGGAGTCACAGGTGCAGCATAAAGCCTGCTGCCAGCAGCCTGTCAAAATCAAGGACAAGCTGAAATACAGAGCAGCCATATTCTGATATATACATACACACCCAAGAGGTAATTCAATACAGAGATGCATGCACTGCCCCAAACACAAACTGTCTACATTCAGGTCAGTGCATATGTCCCTGTGGATAGATTAATAGATATGTGGTTGTTATCATTGTTATTTCATTCTGAAAACTCAGAAAATGCTAGTTCCATTGCTGTCAATTACTTAAATAATGATGCTGAAACAAGCATGCCATGCAGACCCTTAATGATCTAGTAAAAGCAGAAGAAAGGTAAGTGACAATGGGGGTTATTTACGAAAGGCAAATCTTGAAATTGCACTGAAAGTCAATCTGAGGGGTAGATCTGAAATGAGGGGAAGCTCTGCTAATTTTATTATCCAATCATGTGCAAGTTAAATGCTGTTTTTTATTTTCCTTGCATGTCCCCCTTGTATCCACAGCGACTGCACTTCCAAGTGCACTTTGAGTGCAATTTCAAGTGCACTTTGCACTTGTAGTGCAAAGTGGATTTGCATTTTCGTAAATAAACCCCAATGTCCCTGCAAAGCCCCCCCAATCCATTTATAATCACCATGTCAGTGCGCCTATTCAACTCTTGCCTTCTTAATTTTTACATAGTGATCCTCCCAGTAACACTTCGTTTTTTTTCGTTTTATGGTGACAATGCTCACTGTACTTCTATCTGTAGGATAAGAAGTCTATTAGAACTGCAGAACACCTCCCCTTCTCACCTCCATAACATAGAAAGGGGGATGGGCTGTAGTCCTTATAGACCTAAGACCCCTACAGATGGACTGAATCTAAGGCTGTATCGGTCGGTTCAATAGAAACCTGGCGACATTCAGCCTATGTGTCCGGCTTCTGTCGAAGGGCCATGACTGAAAAAGGTCTGCTGATCAGTATCCGATCAGCACTCTCAGAGAATAGCCCCCCGTCAGAACACAATAGCTCAGTGAGGAGATCGCAATACTTACTTCGGATAGTTAATACAGCGGCTCCTCCTGAGCTCTTCAGTTTTTTCCATTCCGCCTGCTGGGTTGAACGAATAAAAGAATTGCTAGTGTGTGCCAGGCTTTACTGTCTAAGTTGACAACTCCTTCATAGATAAAGTACAGAAGTGAACTGGGCAGGGCTGATCAATCTTTGAAATATTCTCTTAAATAGCGCACTCTATTGCAGTGGCAGCCCGTCCATTAGGGGAGCAGAGGCGCTGCCCCCTATCAATGCGTCCGGCCTTCTTTTTTTTAAGCACTCTGAGCCCACCCAGTGGTCACACTGATTCTCCTCCTGGTCAATCAGGAAGAGGCTTTGAACCGTTTCCTGATTGGCCAAAAGGAGAAGCGATCCTATTGGCCGATGAGGAGGGAAGAAACGCTGTGATGCAGGGGAAGCCGCCGCCCGTCGCCCAGAGGGAAGCGCTGTCAGTGCCATCGATGGGGTAAGTGCCGGGCTGGTAACCCGACCGACTGGGGGGGGCGATTGACCCGACCAACTGACCCATGGGGGGGTGACTGTGGGTGCATTGTTTGCTGCCCCCCCAAAAAACACCAGCTGCCAATGCTCTATTGTGTGCAAACCACAAACACACATTGTAGAGTCAAGCAGTTGTCGAGCAAGAAAAAGAAACTCCATGTTTCAGAGGCAAAAGCAAAGGTTTTTACACAGTAGCTGGAGAGCATGCTATGTTAGAAGGATTTGTATTTTTTTCCCCCAAGAAACAAAAATTAGAGTGTGATATTCAAAACATGGCATCCCTAAAAAGGGAAATTAGATTTGAAGACGATTTGAAGAAGTTCACATTTAATATAAGAAAATCGAATTGTACCTCAAAAGCTTAAATGTTTGTCTTCTCTTGAAGACTAAGGCCCCTTTCACATGGGCGGGCCGTTTAGGTCCGCCTGTCAGTTTTTTAGGCGGACCTGAGCGGGCGCTCCTTGCAGGTCTATGGAGCGACAGATGTCAGTGGTGATATGTTCGCTGACATCCGATCTGTTAAATTCAGACGGATGGTGAATCGTATCGGATGAAAACGGTATCTATGGTCTGTCTTCATCCGATCCCCCATAGAGGAGAGCGGAGCTCTGACAGGTCGGTCCCTGCACAGTGTGCAGAGACAGATCAACGGAGAGATTCCTGCTGAGCAAAGCAGAGCCTAATGCCCTGTACACATGATCAGAATTTCCGATGGGGTAAAATCCGATGGAGTTTTCCGTCGGAATTCCGTTCAAGCTGTCTTGCATACACACTATCAGACCAAATTCCGACCGTCCAAAATGCGGTGATGTAAAACACTACGACAAGCCGAGAAAAATTAAGTTCAATGCTTCCAAACATGTGTCGATTTGATTCTGAGAATGCATGTTTTTTTACATCTGACTTTTTTCATTGTAAGTTCCGATCGTGTGTACAAGGCATAAGGCCCCTTTCACACATGCTGTCCGTTTGCAATGCATCTCTATGAAAAAACTGATGTAAATAGATGATCATCCACTTACATCAGTTTACATCCGCATCCGTCATCATCTGTTTTTTTAAACTGATCAAAGCACCATTTTTTTTCCATAAAAAAAACGGATCAGACAAAAAGCAGATGTAAACTGTCAAATGGTCAGCTTTTCGCCCGTTTCTGTATTGGTATCGGATGTAAAAAAAATGGATTAAAAACTGATGAGCAATGAGCATGTATGAAAAACTGATGAGCACTGATGAAAAACGGATAGAAAATGAATGAAAAACGTTTGAAAAACTGATGCGCACTGATGAAATACTGATGAAAAATGTATTTGCACCATAGCTTCCAAGCATGTATGAAAATGTGATGAGCACTGATGAAAAACGGATAGAAAATTAATGAAAAACGTTTGAAAAACTGATACGCACTGATGAAAAACTGATGAAAGACGTATTTGCACCACAGCTTCCAAGCATGTATGAAAAACTGATAAGCACTGATGAAAAACGGATAAAAAATGAATGAAAAACGTTTGAATAACTGTTGCGCACTGATGAAAAACTGATGAAAAACTTATTTGCACCACAGCTTTTGATTTGAACAGGCTCAGATTTAAACAGGATCAAATTTTATAAAAAAAACTGAGCAAGCATTTAGCATTCTTTAAAATAATGTGTCTTTTTTGAACATTGATGAAGTAAATAGCATACAGGTTTGTACCTGTAGGGAGGAGTCCAAATGCCATGTCTGAGAGTGTGGGAAATGGGTTGGGAAACGTAGTGTCACTGAGATTGGATGTTGGTCAGAAAAGTACATTGGTTTGATAGTTGCGATATGTAATACAGGTAGGTCTCTTTGGGATAGGAAAAAATAATCCAGTTGTGTGGATTGCTGATGGGGGGCTGAAAAAGGTATAATCACTTTCTTTTGTGTGTAGGCTTCTCCAAGTGTCATGGAAGAGCAAATTGTGGAGTAGAATTTTAATGGAGCAGGGCTTTGTAGGGGAGAGATGATGTACCTGTTGAGGTATCTAATAGGGGGTTGATCGGTATATTAAAGTCTCCCCCTAAGATAAGTATGCCTGTGTGAAATGAGGAGAGAATGTTCAGTAGATTATGGAAAAAGGGTACTTGTTGCATATTAGGAGAGTAGATATTGGCCACTACGACAGGTTTACCACAAATCTCATCCATGAGGAAGAGGTATCATCCCTGCTTGTCTGCTAAAGTGTCGGTTACCTGCAGTGGACAGTTTTCGGAGATGAGTATGGAAACCCCCTTAGATTTTGAGACACTATTGGTTGCATGGTATACAGTCAGAAAGGTTTGATTAATCAGCTTAGGTATGGAATTTAAACAAAAGTGTTTTTTTTGGAGAAAAATAATATCTGCCTTATGTTTGCGCATAGCAAGTAGAACTTGTGTTTGTTTCTCAAGGAAGTTAAGGCTGCGCACATTAAGACAGATCAGCTTTAATGAGATTTGGAAAGAATCAGCCTGTGGGGTTGTTATGGCCAGTTTGTGCGTTTGTTATAGGTAATGTGCAGGTCGAGAAGGGTCCAGGAAGGGAGGCACCAGGAGGGGAGAAAGAAAAAAAACCCAAGGAAGAAAAAGGGGTGTGGGGAATGGGGTGTGGGGAATGGGGTGTGGGGATGGGATGTGGGAGTAAGGAAAGGGTAGGGTATATATATGGGGGGGGGGGCAGAAAATCCCAGGGCAGGTAGGAACCCGCTAACCTACATTATAATTGTATGAACCTAGAAGGTCGGTTCCAGAAAGGTTCAGTAATGTTGTGTTTGGTCGTATTGGTAATCAGTGTCTGGGACTATCACCACTGTGTGTGTGTGGGGGGGGGGTGTCAAATAAGTCACTCAATTGGTATAGGTGCCCACTTATCGGAGGGGTAACATAATAGCAGGAACACTGGTAGGTGACTCACCAATCTCTCGATCGTGAAGAAAGATAAAGACATGGTTATAGGTCTAGAGCCTCTGTAAAGTATCAACAGGAGAATACAAGGGTATCATTTACTGGCAGAGGTATGGCTTTGTGATCACCCTAGTCGTCACCAACAAGAGCAATAACAGTGAGTAAAATGGGGCTCTAATTGATGATTTAGAACCTTTTGAATGCACCTGTTAGGTGTGTAGAGGAGGGTAAAGGACAACAGTAGGAGAAGCATGTAACCTTCCCACCACTATTATCCCCCACTCCCTTCCCCCATGAATCAAACTGTAAATAGATCTTTACATCTTGTGATTAACTGAGAGGACAGGTGTGTACATCAAAACCGTTAAGCTAACACCATTAACAATATTCTGACATCTCATTAACAGATAAAAGAAAAAGGCACCTCTAAGTGTAGAATTAATACTTTTAATATCCCCATAAAGGATTAAAAACACTTACAGGATCGAAGATAAAAAAAGGGCATGTCATGAGTAAGCACAATGGGTGATCAGGAAGGTCCCAGTATATACAGCTGCCAGCAGAAAATCGAGGGAGATCCCGCAGATGTACGCTCCAGGCTCTGAGAACACTGGTGAAGCAGTCTCACTGTCTAGGTCAGCATGGAACAAGGATCCCGGAAATGACGTCAGCGGAAGGGGACAACAACCAGTGTGGACCTCAAACAGGAAATAGGTCATCAAAATGGGACGCGTTTCGGAACTACTGATTGGTTCCTTCTTCTTCTGCTGCTTCAGTGCTTCTAGATCTTTTTGTCAGATGTTACTATGGTATACTGAAGTATAATTAAAAGCATTTCATAAATGTCAAAGGCTTTTATTGACAATTACATTCAGTTTATGCAAGGAGTCAATATTTGCAGTATTGAGTAGACCCTTCTTTTTCAAGACCTCTGCAATTTGCCCTGGCATGTTGTTGTCATTGTCAATCAACTTCTGCGCCATATCCTGAATTCTGCAGCCCATTCTTGCATAATCAATTTTTGGAGTTTGTCAGAATTTGTGGATTTTTTTTGTTTACTCACTAGTGTTGAGCGGAATACGCCATATTCGATTTCGCGATATATCACGAATATATAGTAGAATATTCGAGCAATATTCGCCAAAATCGAATATTCGTGATATTTTATCGAAAAAACAATATTGCGAAATTTCGCTATTGCGAATGCGAAAATGATTGCGAAATTCTCGTCCGCGCATGCGCAGGCGCGCGAACAACACGCGAAAACGGAGATCATTTCCTGGATCTTTGCCAGTCGAATTTCGGATCGCGATTTTGTGCTGCACTGCGAAGCGAAGATGGTAGGGAGTAACTTTTCATTCAGTGAGGAAAAACTGCTGATTAATGTAAGTAATTTCACCACTTTTTTTTTCATTATCTTTAACCACTTCCCGACCCCCGCATGTACATATACGTCCACAATATGGCACGTACAGGCACATGGGCGTACACGTACGTCCTCGCCTATTAGCGGGTGGGGGGTCCGATCGGGACCCCCCCCGCTACATGCGGAGGTCGGGTCCGCTCGGGGAGCGATCCGGGACCACGGCGCGGCTATTTGTTTATAGCCGCTCCGTCGCGATCGCTCCCCGGAGCTGAAGAACGAGGAGAGCCGTGTGTAAACACGGCTTCCCCGTCCTTCACTATGGCGGCACATCGATCGCGTCATTCCCTTTATAGGGAAGACACGATCGATGACGTCATTCCTACAGCCACACCCCCAAACAGTTGTAAACACATACTAGGTGCACCCTAACTCCTACAGCGCCACCTGTGGTTAACTCCCAAACTGCAACTGTCATTTTCACAATAAAGAATGCAATTTAAATGCATTTTTTGCTGTGAAAATGACAATGGTCCCAAAAATGTGTCAAAATTGTCCGAAGTGTCCGCCATAATGTCGCAGTCACGAAAAAAATTGCTGATCGCCGCCATTAGTAGTAAAAAAAAATAAAAAATAAAAATGCAATAAAACTATCCCCTATTTTGTAAACACTATAAATTTTGCGCAAACCAATCGATAAACGCTTATTGCGATTTTTTTTACTAAAAATAGGTAGAAGAATACGTATCGGCCTAAACTGAGGAAAAAAAATGTTTTTATATATGTTTTTGGGGGATATTTATTACAGCAAAAAGTAAAAAATATTGCTTTTTTTTCAAAATTGTCGCTCTATTTTTGTTTATAGCGCAAAAACTAAAAACCGCAGATGTGATCAAATACCACCAAAAGAAAGCTCTATTTGTGGGGAAAAAAGGACGCCAATTTTGTTTGGGAGCCACGTCGCACGACCGCGCAATTGTCTGTTAAAGCGACGCAGTCCCGAACTGTAAAAACCCCTTGGGTCTTTAGGCTGCATATTGGTCCGGGGCTTAAGTGGTTAAGTGCATTTTAGACTAGTTTAAAAGTTAGGATATAAGATCAGATATTAGTATTTCCCAAACAGTGTGTCTCCAGCTCTTGCAAAACTACAACTCCCAGCATGCCTGGACAGCTGCAGACACCCTGGTTGGTAAATGTGTATTTTGGCACTTTCCTTGCTATTTAGCATAATTAACATGTTGTGGACATAAGACGTATGCGAACGTCCTGACTTCAGGGTCCTTAAGGCCCAAGGACGTTCGAATACATATTGCCCTTAAGATGTTGCAGAACTACAACTTCCAGCATGCCTGGGCATGCTGGCACTTCTAGTTTTGCAAGTTCTGCAGGCCCACATTTTTCAGACCACTATTGCATTGGATTGGATTAGAATAAATACTTATAGAGCGCCGAATTGTGACACTTGTGTATAATCGCTTACCAACAAGCTGGGGGTATCCAGTTCCCAAGAGCAAAACGAAGAAACTAGGACATCAAAGTAAAAGAGGGGAACAGACAATAAATAAACAGAAATATAAAAAGAAGGGGGGGTGTCAGGGCACAAAAAGCCTATCCCTACTCCCTGACTATGGACCGCAGCCTGGGATTAAGGCAGCGTCCTGCTAAGGGCTTGGAAGGCCAAGTCTCTATCTGTAGGCTTGTGAAAAAATAAGTGTTTTCAAGCCCTTATGGAAGGCCATCAAGGAGGAGGATGCTCGGAGCTGATGAGGGAGCTGGTTCCAAAGAGAGTTCCCCATTGTTTGGAGCCGGCGGCCACCTTTTGAAGCTGATCGACTAGATTGAATAATTGCTAACAGGGCGTCAGTAGAGCGAAGCTTTCTGGGTGGACAGTAGTGTTGTGTCATATTCAATAAGTACATCGGACCTAGTTGCCAATAGGCCCGAAACACCAGACAGAGTGCCTTGAACTCAACCCGTTTTGCTATCGGGAGCCAGTGTAGATTCTTAAGCACCGGGGAGATGTGATTCCGCCTTCGGCAGTTTGTGACTAGTCTTGCAGCATGATTCTGTGTAATCTGCAATCGTTTTATCCACTTCTGTGGGAGCCCTAGAAAGAAAACATTAGAACAATCTAACCTAGAGTGGATAAGTCCATGAACTAAGATCATACGGTTGTGCTGAGTGAAAAGATTCTTAATTTTCCGTAATAATTGCAGATGATAGTTGGCTGATTTTATGCAATATTTTGCGTGAGGTACGAAGCTTAGTTCAGCATCAAAAATTATACCCAGATTTTTTACCTGCTTAGCTGGAGTTGGGGCAGGGCCAAACGAGGATGGCCAGGCAGGTAAAAAGGTAGAGTTGGCCTGTGGGCCGATCAGCAAAAGCTCAGTTTTTCACTATAGACGGGTCTCTAAACTGTGGCACTCTGGATGCAGCAAAAGTAAAATTCTTAGCACCCCCCTGATGACGTTAGCATAACGAAACGTACGTCGGAGGCAGTCCTGGTCACGTGACGTCCCCCCTGCGCTGTGGAGTGTCGGCAAGGATCCATTGGCGGTGAGATAGCGGCGGCTTCCACCCCCCTTCGAATCCCCAATTTGAAACCGCAGATTGGCGGTAACAAGTCCGTAGCCTCAGTGCCGGGTGGGCACCCCCCAAAGTAAGAGGCCATTTGGCTGTTTTTATGTGTTTTAAATATTTTTAAATAAACGTTATCACGCTATTGGTCTTCCTGGCTTTCTTCTCTTGCATAAATATCCCATGTGGAGCTCCTGGATCTATCTATCGGTTGTCCATATCCTCATGTGCGCAGGCACAATCCTGCACAAGCTGGTGTGACCATCTTTTCATTAAAATGGTCAACTAGCTCTGGTAAGAGCAATTTAAATATCAAGCACCTTGGGTGGAATTGAAGTTATTAAGAGCGGTGGTGGCACTTTCTCTCCTTATAAGAAAATCACAACGAACAAAGTGGATTGCAAAATTTTCTTTATTGTTTGGGACTTTTTTTATGTATTTGCATTGATCACATTGGAATTTCACGCTGTGTTTTTTCTCAATGTGCAGCGCTGTCTGCAATATATGGGACTTTATTTTGATTTTATTTGTTATATATCCACTCACTAGGGATTGTTAATCAATTGCCAATCTTAGCTGATTGGTTCACGGCACTATACACATTATTTGTATGGGCCTAGCGCCCTCTATTTTTCACTTTCATCTTAGCATGCACTGACAGACCATGCCTGATGGGAGTAGTAGTTTTGCAACAGCTGGAGGCGCACTGGTCTTGAAACCCTGAGTTAGGTAACAAACTCGCAGTGTTTTGCAACCATTGTGCCTCCAGCTGTTGCAAAACTACAACTCCCTGCATGCAACTGGCTGCAATAACCCCCCCCCCCTCTCCCCCAATGTGAATGTACAGGGTACATTCACATGGGCTGTGGCTTACAGTCTGCTTCTACAGTGCCTGCCGCCGAGAATGTGTTTTTAGCACGACGGCATCGCGCTGATTCTCGGCGACAGGGTGCCGACATCTCGCACTCACTGGAATAGTAAAAGCACATGCCAGCAAGCGCGTCATAGAAGCGACGGGAGATCCGACTTGGATTCCCGCCAATTCTACACGTGTGCGGCGTTTGGTATGAATCCTGAGGGGGAAGTCCCCGCCGGATTTGAACTAAAAATCCGGCATGGGTTCCCCCCTCGGGAGCATACCGGGCCCTTAGGTCTGGTATGGGTTGTAAGGAGACCCCCCTATGCCGAAATAACGGCGTAGGGGGGTCCCCCTACAATTCATACCAGACCCGTATCAAAAGCACGCTACCCGGCCAGCCAGGAAGGGAGTGGGGACGAGCGAGCGCCCCCCCCCCCTCCTGAGCTGTACCAGGCTGCATGCCCTCAACATGGGGGGGTTGGGTGCTCTGGGGCAGGGGGGCGCAATGCGGCCCCCCCACCCCAGAGCACCCTGTCCCCATGTTGATGAGGACAGGGCCCCTTCCCGACAACCCTGGCCGTTGGTTGTCGGGGTATGCGGGCGGGAGGCTTATCGGAATCTGGGAGCCCCCTTTAATAAGGGGGCCCCCAGATACCGGCCCCCCACCCTAAGTGAATGAGTATGGGGTACATCGTACCCCTACCCATTCACCTGCAAGAAAAGTGGTATAAACACAATTAAAAAAACACAGGGTATTAAAATATTTTATTAGTCTGCTCCGGAGGCCGCCCCCTGTCTTCTTTAGCTCTTTTCACCAGAGGGGGGGCTTATTCTTTGACGTCTTCAGGTGGGGGCCGCTCTTCTTCGCCGCCGTCTGGTTCTCTTCCACCGCCGGGGGGGGTCGCTTTTATAAAAGCGCCCACCCCCCGGCGGGTTTCCTCCGACGTCTTCGGCGGGGGGTGGTGTGCTTCTCAGGGGGGGCTTCTTCTTCCGCTATCCGGGGGGTCTTCTCCACTCTCCGGGGGGTCTTCTGCTATGTTCGCCGCTCTCCGCTGTTGACTCGGCGCACCCCGGTTCTTCCTCCCGCTGTCCGGTGCCTTCTCCTTCAGCGCTGAACGTCTTCATCTTCTTCTTCTTCCGTGCTGTGACGTCTTCTTCTTCTTCCGGGCTGTGACGTCGTCTTCTTCTTCTCCCAATGTTGACACGCCGGCTCTTCTCGCTGCAATGACAGGTGCGCGGCTTGCATCGGACTTATATAGGCCTCACAGTCCCATCATGCTCCGTACCTACCCATGTGATACCTACAGCATGCCGCGCCCGTTTTCATATATTTCGTACATGGGGCCGGAGGGTGGGGGGGAGGGGGGAAAGGGCAGGACAAGGAGGGACGGGAGAAAGGCCGAGCCAGACGGAGCGAGGAACAAGCCAACCAAACAGGATATAATGAAACCTGAGGGGAAAGAAAAACCCCATGATGGAAATATTTGCATCCTAAGTGGTAATACAAACAGAGTGTCTACAGGGAGAAAAAGTGAATGATGTGTGTAAAGGACGGATAGTGGGGAAAAATAAATGTGTGTGAAAGAACAGATGAGTGAAAAAGAAAGGATGTGAGTGCAAAAAATGCGTGAGAGGCAAAATGGGAAATGAATGTGAATGTGAGATGGACCTGAGAGAGGACAATACTGGGTGAATGAGGTGTGAGGAGAAAAGGATATAAAAGCTGTCTGTGCATGGATGTCAAGAGGAAAATCCAGTAAATATCAGTGTACGATGCAAAAGTAGCCAATATGTGCAGGTGGAGCATAAGTAATGAGTGTGTATCATAACAGGGTGAGATGGTGTAGGAAGGAAAAAGGACAAGGTGAAAAACAAGAGTAAAAAAAGGGAAAAGCAAACAGAACGAAACAAGAGAAGGGGGAAGGGGAGAACGAGAGGGGATATTTACCTGGACTATCTGGATGAATAGGGTGAACCACTAGGCAGCAGGATTTTGTCTGTAAAGGGATGTGCTGCTGAGTTGACCCGGAAAGGTATGGGGTGGATGTAGCCCATCAAGGCCAAAAAACTACAGCAGAGTATAGGAAGGAAAGGAGGGTATAAATTATTATCAATAAGTATTAGTGATATTGCTATAAAGCAAATCAAATGTCTATCCAAGGGGCCATAGACAGAGGTCAGGCCATTACTTACTTGTCAGACAGTAATATAGTGTTATCTCTAAGTAGGTGCAAGCCTAGGAGCTCGACAGTGCGAGTTACCCAAGGCTGCTCTATTTATGGGAGTAGTGGTCCTGCCTAGGGCGTGCCTCTAAATCACCGCTCCCCCCATCCGCACAGACAACCCCCCCCCCCCACACACACACGGTCTGCGGGAGCCAAGGCGACGGTCAAAGACCGCGGCCGTTGTGCGACCCCCCCGGCGTTCCGGAAGGACAAACATGTCCCCGGCAATCGCCGTACCTGTCCCCGTCGGAAACGCTGTGACGTCACCGCATGCCGCGCACGCTACGGGCGCATGCGCAGCAGAGCCGCGAACATCCAGGGGTATCGCGGGACGCCGCCGGCAGACTGGGAGCTCCATCTGGCGGTCGGATGGAAAAAGACCACCCTGGAGCAAAACAGGGGATGGGGAAACCGAGATGCCTCTGGAACTCCCCACCCCCTTTAGTCTGCCGTGGGGCGTGGGGGTAGAACACCACTGCCACGTAAAAACCTTGCCATGGGTGAGCCCAGGGAGCCCCGCAGGCATGAACATGGTCATGGGTGCAAAACGGAACTGGGAACAGACAGACACCTGAAGTTGTTACATGTATAAATAGATATAGATAAAAAACGATAGTAGGATAAATCATTTAAATTGCCAAAGTGGAATATAACATGTTACCAAGGTATGAGTGTATTTGTATTGTTAAATATATAAACATAAATTTATAAAAGGCAAAAAGCAGACAAAGAGATGTAAAAAAACTCAGCGTTAGGGGAGGACCAAAGAACCCCCTCAAAGCTCAAATCTGGGTAAGGAAATTAAAAAAAAATATATAATAAGGTATGCAACGAAGAAGGACAGGAAGCTTACTATGAGGAAAACTATTACTAAACTCCTCGTTGAGGTTGCCCCTTCAATAAACGATCCCTAAAGAGGGTACAAGCGAGAGGATGCATGATAGCCTGTATGGGCTCTGGCTGAGTAGCCTACGGATCCAAGTCTGCCTGTGTCGTGAATCGGGGATCCCATCTAGAAGCCACCCACGATCGAAATCTGTATTTACGATCGGCGGGGACAAAAGGAAAGGAAAATATTAAATTATATGAAAATTAATTTAAAAAGTGTGTTGATTAATTGATGACGCTGAGAGATGACAAACTACACTGCTAGTGTCTTAAATCCACAGGTATCAAACCGGGGGAACGGGTGTTTAGCCACCCAAAAATAATTTTAGCAAAGAAATGGCGATACATATTGTGGATAAAGGTGCTGC
This sequence comes from Rana temporaria, assembly GCF_905171775.1. NCBI lineage: Eukaryota > Metazoa > Chordata > Amphibia > Anura > Ranidae > Rana > Rana temporaria. Next base: position 341,216,496 of record NC_053490.1, read on the forward strand.
ACACCCCTGAATAGATTTTTGAAGAAAAGGAAGAGTACCCCTAGGGGCTTTGTGTTGCAGCTAATAATAGTTGAATCAAAATATGAAAAAATATTGTAATTTATTAAAAACAAATAAATAACAGGATGGGAGCACCCATCTGATACATATAGGAAACATGGACTCAAAAAGTGTCATTCGAACATTGAAATGCAATCTAGAGCCCTGTCCAGCAGGAACACTATAGGGAGCACGTCATTGAGGCCGACATGCTCCCTGCTCACCATCTTGGTCACCTGCTCGAAAGGGGCCAACACATGGCAGACCTGGTGTATCTGCCCCCACACCGCACAGGTGATGTACGGGAGGGTTTGTGATGGCCCGGCAGTGCCTTGATCCAGCAGGTATTCCTTCACCGCCCTTCGCTGCTCCCACAACCTCTCCAGCATGTGGAGGGTGGAGTTCCACCACGTCACACTGTCCACAATCAGCCTGTGAAAGGGCAGGCTGTTTTCCCGCTGCAACTTGGACAGGAACGCGGTAGCGGTTGGGGAGCGCCTGAAGTGGCTGGCAATCCTGCGCACCCTTAGCACAATGTCACTCAACCCGGGATAGGTGCGCAGGAACTTCTGCACCACAAGGTTGAGGACATGTGCCAGACAGGGCACGTGGGTCAGACTGCCAGCCTGGAGGGCGGAGAGTAGGTTGCTGCCATTGTCACAGACAACCATACCTGCCTGGAGCCTTCGGGGTGTCAGCCACTTCTGGACCTGAGCCTGAAGTGCGGTCAGCACTTCTTGTCCAGTGTGTCTCCGGTCCCCTAAACTAACAAGCTGGAGCACGGCCTGACAGCGCACGTGCCCCACACTTGAGTAGCTACGGGGGCGCTTGCTGGGAGGCTCAGCAGCTGCGGAGACAGTGGATTGACGGAGACCACCAGTTCTCCCCTGGACACCCCGGGGCGGCACCACAAAATCTGATGCCGCCGATCCCTCCCCGGCGCCTCGGAGGGAAACCCAATGGGCCGTGAAACTGATGTACCGGCCCTGCCCATGCCTGCTGGTCCAGCCATCCATTGTGAGATGCACCCTGTCGCTGACAGCGTGATCCAGCGACAGGGTTACATTCTGCACAATGTGCTGGTGTAGGGCAGGGACACCAGTCCTGGCAAAGAAATGGCGGCTGGGGACACGCCATTGGGGTTGGGCCTGCTCCAACATCTGCCTGAAGGGGTTGCAGTCAATGATGTTGAAGGGCAGCAGATGTTGGGCAATAACCCTTGCCAGGAGCCCATTGAGGGAATGCACACGTCGGTCTCCAGGGTGGAAGGGAGTGGCGCCGGACGGCAGTGCAGGACACAGACGAGGAGGGTGCTGTGGAAGTAGAGGTCTGACTGCCGGTACCAGTACCTCTACTAGAGGGAGCGGGGGGGGCATGACCTGCTGGGAACAGATGAAGCTGTGGCAGGGGCTGCTGTACCCTGCTCACTTGTGGTGGTGGCGCTGCTACCACCACCACGCTTCATCTGGTCATACTCCCGCCAGTGATTTATTCTCAGGTGCTGGTTCAGGGCTGTGGTACCCACCCGAGCCAAGCACTTCCCTCTCTTCACCCTGGCATGACAGATCTGGCAGATGGCCACGGTAGGGTTATCTGCTACCAGGGTGAAGTAGGCCCAGACAGGTGACTTCAGCGCCGCCCTCCTGTCAGATGGGGTGACGCTGACTTGCACCTGCTGGGACTCGGTGCGCACAGCTGGAGCTGCCTGCTGCTGCTGCTGCTGACACCTCCTGCTGCCATCACCAGTGGAGACCCTGACGCTGGTCTCCCTGGTGACCTGGCGCACCGTTTCCCCAGGGTGCCTACCTTCCTTGTCGTCACTGCTGCTGTGAACCAACAAGGCACTGGCAGGTGGCACCCATGTTGTGTCACCATCGTCTTCGCCCCCAGATATGTCAGACCCAGGGCTGAAATGTGGTGGTCTGAGGGAACCAGCTGACATGGAGCCGCTAGCCTGGCTCCGCTGTCCCCTCACCGACGCCTGGGTCTGACCAGGTGCGGGTGTTTCCTGCACAAAAACACCATCACCACTTGGAAGGGATGTCTCTGGGATACTGACAGCAGGTACCCCATCCTTCTCCTCCATCATCCCTTCAAAAAGGTCCTGACCATCAGGACAGAAATGGATGTCTGCCTGATGCATGGCCTCCCCCAAGATATCCCTCTCACTGTCGCTGTCAAACAGTAAGAGGCTGGACTCTTGGGGGGTGGGTACTAAAGGCACCGGTGTACTGGTGGTGCTACTGGGAGTCGGGACTGACGACTCAGTGGCACTGCTGTGCCCCATATAGTCCACCACTACTGGAGCCTGAGAAGGCAATATCGGGCGGCTGCCCGATGGAAAAAACTCACGGATGAGGCGGACTCCCATTCCACCTGATCCTCTACCACTAGTAGGGGCGCGAGAGGTACCCCGTGCTGGCAGCGACCCAGCACTGGGAGTAACTCCCCTACCACTGCTGCCACGGCCACGTATGCTGCTCATACTTGCTGATGTGGGGGGGGGGTAAACTTTATTGGGGGGGGAAATGTGAGGAAGGAGTTTTTTTTTTTTTTTAAAAAGACAGGCACGCAGACAAAGAAGTAGACAGACAGCTACTAAACTATAATAAAACTAGTACACCTAAAAAAAAAATTTTTTTTTACACTAACTAACTGACAAGGACAAAGACAAGGACTACAAAAAATAAAAAAAAATATGCACTAAACAAACACTAACTACTTACACAAATTTATATGACTATAAACTAAAGCTACATTTTTATTTATTTTTTTACACAAAACACAGACACTAAACACACACTAAACTAAGCTACCTTAAAGAAATGTACATTTACACAATGTACACTTACACTAACTACACAGAAATCTATCTAACACTAAGCTACACTAAGCTGGACAAAACAACACAAATCTTAGCTTTTAAAAAAGCTGTTGGGTCTTTTGCTTTGAAAAAAGCAGTTTAGAATCAGGAGAATATGAACTGAAATCAGTATAGCAAGGAAGCACAATGCTGATGCTGTAAGATCACACAGAAACACTCCACTCTCTCTAGCCACCTTGTGAATCTGCACTGAAATACTGCTGGGAGTGATCTTATATAATGGTCGTGCAGGCAGGTTCCTATTGGTTGCTGTGGAGGTTGCTAACCTCTGACAAGTGTGGTAGGAGAACTCTGATTGGCTCTGATGCAAAAGAAGGGCGGAGAAAATAATCGTGCAATATTGCTTTTGCCGAATATTCGCATTGCGAATATTCGGCAATATAAAATGATCGCTTCAGCTACTCGGCCCAGGGTCTCTAATCATACCAGCAATGCTTTTAGACGTCGATGGAGATCACTAGGATGTGATCTGTTTTAAAAATAAAATTGAAAAAATACGAATATTTGGAATAGCGAATATTGGACGCGAAATTCGAGATATTCGTGAATACTCGAATATGCCATATTCGAGCCGAATATTCGCAATACGAATATTCTTGAGCAACACTATTACTCACCCACCTCTTAAGGGTTGACCAAAAGTTCTCAATGGGATTAGGGTCTGGGGATTTTCCTGGCCAAGGACCCATCATTTCCATGTTTTGTTCCCCAATCCACTTAGTTATCACTTTTGCCTTATGGCAAGGTGTATTTATTGTTGTATTTATGTCATTGTGGTCAGGCAGCACACTGGCACCTTTGCTTCCATGTGCTGAGTGTGCAGTGTGCTCCTGCCCCTTTAATGAGGGCTGGGCTACCTACAGTCACCTGCCCCTTATCTATCCATCAGCAGTCATGTGCTCCTACTGAGGAGACTTAAAATGCAATATTATAGTTAGGACTACAGTATACAGAGCGCCTTGACGGGGCCTGCAGCTTACAATGCGTGCAACTAAACCTCTGTTTCAGCCTGACCTCACTGTGCCCATTGCAGCCTGACCTCACTGTGCCCATTGCAGCCTGACCTCACCGTGCCCATTGCAGCTGTGCTCCTCCTTGTGCTGTTCCATGATAGACGGAACACTCAGTTTCCCAGGAAACACTGTGTTCAGTGTTCCGCCTATCACGATCGCCCTCCCGTTCATGATAGACTGAACACAGTGTTTTCTGGGAAACTGAGTGTTCCGCCTATCACGGAACAGCACAAGGAGGAGCGCGATTTTTTAAAACTGCACGGCCGCCGTTTATGTCACAGACTCAGGTACACAGATCGGATTCTGCAATGGGCACGGTACTGACTCGAGTATAAGCCCAAAAAAGGGCTGAAAAACAAGGCTTATACTCGAGTATATACGGTATATATATATTTTTTTTACGTTACCCTTTTGTCAAAAAAGCAATATTCCTGACGAGACTTGGTTTTATTTAAATAAAGACATTATATAACAACTTACTACCATCAATAATAACATATTCGATTTTTCACTCCAGCACTATATAATGAGTTTGGAAATTTTAGAGAAATGATTAAATAATACATTACAATTTAACTACACCCAAAATGAGTTTTAGTCTACTAAATATGACTAAAACAATTGCAGAAACTAAAATGGGACTAAAACTAAAATGCAGTGGCGGCCCGTGAGTCGCTAAGAGAGTGTACCCGGGCTCCTGGGAAAATGTCAGTCCTTTCTCAGTTATCAATTGTCGCATCTGTCCCTTTTCTGCGGGAGGTAACCGCTCCCCTAGCTGTATCATATTGAGCAGAGTTTTAGGTTCCGAATCTGCTAATAGATCTGGGATGGGTAAGCTGTCAGGGTCTTCAGTGGCTGGGATACATATGGCTGCTACATCCTCTGGTCTTTCCTGATACTCTTTTAATAAGTTTACATGAAAGGACTTCTGGACCCTTTCATCTTGGCTGCTGGCAATTACATATGTAGTATCGCAGACTTGTGCTACTACTTTGTAAGGGCCCTGCCATGAGGTCTGGAGCTTATTCCCTTTGACAGGCCTAAGCACCAGCACCTTCTGGCCCACTTGAAACGTTCTCTGACGGGCGCCCCGGTCGTACCAGTGTTTCTGTCGTCCCTGGGCCGCTTAGAGATGGTCCCGTGCCATCCGAGCTAAATGTTCCATGCGGTCCCGCATTTCCAGCACATATGGCACGATGGGGACACCTTCATGTTCTGTCTCGCCCTCCCAGTGCTCCCGGATGAGGTCGAGGGGGCCTCGCACTCTCCGTTTATAGAGCAGCTCGAAGGGGGAGAACCCTGTGGATTCCTGCGGTACCTCTCGATAGGCAAACAAGAGGTGCGGCAAAAATCGCTCCCAGTCCCTGTATTCCGCCGTAAAAGTCCGCAGCAATTGCTTGAGGGTACCATTAAAGCGTTCACAGAGACCGTTGGTCTGAGGGTGGTACGGTGAACTAAGCAGGGTCTTAATACCGCAGACCTTCCATAACTGTTGGGTTAGGTCTGCAGTAAACTGGGTCCCTCGGTCGGACAGGATTTCCTGAGGGAACCCCACTCGGGTGAATATCCCGACGAGCGCACTGGCAACAGTGTCCGCCTGGATATTTGTCAGGGCGACGGCCTCCGGGTAGCGGGGTAGCACAGTCTACTACGGTAAGAATATATTTCTTACCCGAGGGACTGGGGTTAGGTAGAGGTCCCACTAGGTCGACTGCTACCCTGCGAAATGGTTCTTCGATCACGGGCATAGGTGACAGTGGAGCCTTAGGGTGGTCCCCTCTTTTTCCTACCCGTTGGCATACGTCACAGGTGCTGCAGTAACGTCGCACATCCTTCGAGATCCCCGGCCAAAAGAAAGTCTGGGTGATCCTGTAGGTGGTGCGGTTACCCCCTAGGTGCCCTGCCAACGGAATGTCGTGGCCGATTCGGAGAAGTTCCAACCGGTACTTTCTAGGTACCACTAGTTGGAGCTTTTGCGAAGGGACACCGCCTCTCTTTCTGCCTTCGGTCAATCTGTATAACCTGGCACCATCCCATATAAAACGTTCCCGCTCATCCCCTCTACTGTCTGCTAATTCTCGATACTTTTGAAGGGTGGAGTCCTCCCTAGTTTCCCTCCAAAAATTCCTCTGGGGTGTCCCAAGCTATGGGTCTCTCTACCGTAGTGGGGTTACATGTCGGTTCTTGGCTTACCTGGGTCTCCTGGCCTGTTGTAGGATCATCTGTGATACGGGTCTGTGAGCGGGTGGTCACGGGGCAAGCCGCAGCAGGTGTAGGTAAATACGCCGAAGTCAGAGGGCCAATGTCGTTGCCCAGCACAACCTCGGCAGGTAGGTTGTCCATGATACCAACTGTGGTCTTTCCTGACCCGGCTCCCCAGTCTAAGTGCACCCGGGCGGTGGGTAAGCGGAATACAGCACCCCCTGCGACCCGGACGGCAACGGTGCGAGTAGACACGTTCTCTGGCTTTACCAGATGTTTTTGAACCAGAGTGATAGTGGCCCCGGTATCTCTTAAGCCTTGTGCTACTTGTCCATTCACCCGTACCTCCTGACGGTGATGCTGACGGTTATCTGAGGAGGCAGCTTGTATTGGGTCTGCCTCATACAAAATTCCCAGACATTCCTCCGGGCCCCCCTCGGTCTCTAGGCAGTGGGCCGCAGAGGGACGTGATGGAGTGACCTCTGTGTTGGGTGTTGTGCGTCTCCAGTTGTTATTTGTAGCTCTCAAAGGGCAATAACGAGCAATATGTCCCGTGTTGCGGCAGTGATGGCACGCCACCCTAGACGAATCCCGGGGATAGTTGTTAGGCCCCTGAGGACTTGGTGGTCCTGGTGGGACTGGAGCCCGAAACTCTGGGCGTGGGGTGACGGTTGGAGTACGCGGTTCTACCTTCTGAGCCAGCCGCGTAGTACCCTGGCTTACTTTCCTTGTTTCTGCATACTCATCTGCTAGCCGAGCCGCCTTGTTTAAGTTAGCGGAACGGCGGTCTCGTACCCAGTCTTGTATGTCCGCGGCCAGGTCTTGGAAGAAATGTTCCATTAGGAACAGCTGCAACACTTCCTCCCCGGTGTTGGCCTTGCACCCTTGGACCCAATGGGATGCCACCCTTTGTAACTGGTTGGCCCATTCCATGTGGGAGTCCACAGCCTTCTTCTTGGACTCCCGGAAGCGACGGCGGTAGGCTTCTGGCGTTACGGCATATCGAGTTAGCAGCGCTTTTTTAACTTGCTGGTATTGTAAAATATCCTCTGGAGCGAGAGCCCGAAAGGCTTTATTGGCTTTATTGGCTTTGCCCGACAATTTCCCCGACAAAATAGTGACCCATTGGTCTGGTGGTACCTGGTGTAGTGAGCACTGCCTCTCAAAGTCCGCCAAATATCCATCGATTTCCTCCTCACTTTCTACAAAAGCTTTAAATGCAGTGAACGGTATTTTCTTTCCTGTAGCAGCAGGTGGGGGAGTAGGAGCTGCATGTGTAATGGGCTATCTCGCTCTTACCAGTTCCAGTTCTTGTCCCCTCTTAGTTTGTATCTCTTCCCTTGCTTCCCGGAACAGCTGGTTGATTAGTTCCACGGACGTTTCTGGATACAAGGATAATCTCCGCTGTACAATCCCAGTAATTACATCTTCTTCGCTGACCGGTGCAAGGGGCTCAGTTCCTTCCATGGATCCATCCATTTCGTCCAGCTCCAGCAGGTCAGCTATCAGCTCCCTCCGTGGTCTGTTGCTGGCGCTCCTACCACGACTCTCCAATAGATCTTTTAGTGTGGATCTTTTCAGCCTGGCGTAGTGCGACTCCATTCAGAACTTGCTCTTTGGATAAAAGGACCATCCCACTGCTGCCAACCAGTGTTACGGCTACCCATGTAGTGAGAGGGTATCAGCCGTTGGAGAAGTCCTTTTCCCTGGCAAGTGGCGATATGCAGGTCACGCCGGTATATCCCATCGAACAATAGAATTCAATTAACCTTTAGAACAATACACACTCACACATCATCACGTTAGCATACACTTGGCAGGAGGCTGTTAACTGGTAATACACAACAGAGCGTCAATTAGCATTTAGCAGTGAAAAAGTCACTCTACAATTAACCCTTTGAGCTCAGTAACAAGTCATGCAGTCCTCTGTAGGCAGAATAGTTCATAGGTCCGTTACAGGCGGACGCTACACAACACCCCACACGCTTATACAGCAGCATCCAACTGTAATATTCGGTGGCTGGCATCCTCCCTCCACACCCCCCCCCCCCCCCGCTTAATCCAATATTTTTTTTATATTTAATATTCAGCGAAAATAATGCCAGGCAACAAAACTCCCCCCCCCCAATCAATGTTTTTTTTTAGCTTTAATATTATTAACAGTTAAGCTTATTAACAGTTTATTTTTATATTCGATTCAATTTAGCAATAAGTGGGTAAATGAATTATAAAAAAGTTTTTTTCAATAACCGCCCCCCCCCTCGGTTATTAAAAAAAACTTTTTTTATAATTCATTTACCCACTTATTAACAACATTTCTTTTCTATGTAAAAATTCATTACAGCACAAATAGCGGCCGGTAACACTACCCCACCAGACCACCCCCCCAGTTATTAAAAAAAAACTTTTTTTATACTTAATGTGCAGGGAAAATATCGTCCGTCAACGCCACACCACCCCCCGCTTGCAAATTGTCCTGCGACTTGGGACTGGAAAGTTGCAGGATAAGTTGGACCCAATGATTTCTAATGAGAACTGTTCATATCTGTGCAACTTTGAAGTAGTCCCTGCATTACTTTTGTCCCACTTTGATGTGACTTGAGGTCCATAGACCTCCAGAATACATAGGCATTGCTTCAAGTCGCTGCAAAATCGCACCAAAAAATTGTGGCAGAATCTTGCGACTTTCAGGCTAATGCAGTCTGAAAGTTGCACAATTCTACTGCAATTTTGATGTGACTTAAAGCAATGCTTGTGTATTCTGGAGGTCTATGGACCTCAAGTTGCATCAAAGTGGGACCAAAGTAATGCAGGGACTACTTTGAAGTCGCACAGATATGAACGGTTCTCATTGGAAATCATGGGGTACGACTTGTCATGCAACATTTAGGTCCCAAGTCGCAGCACAAGTAATTCCTGCAGTCTCTGGTAATCTTGTGCAGTATGTCCGCAGTCTCTGGTAATCTTGTGCAGTATGTCCGCAGTCTCTGGTAATCTTGTGCAGTATTTCCGCAGTCTCTGGTAATCTCCTGCAGTATGTCCGCAGTCTCTGGTTATCTTGTGTAGTATGTCCGCAGTCTCTGGGAATCTTGTGTAGTATGTCCGCAGTCTCTGGTAATCTTGTGTAGTATGTCTGCAGTCTCTGGTAATCTTTTGCAGTATGTCTGCAGTCTCTGGTAATCTCCTGCAGTATGTCCGCAGTCTCTGGTAATCTTCTGCAGTATGTCCGCAGTCTCTGGTAATCCTGTGCAGTATGTCCGCTGTTTCTGATAATCTCCTGCAGTATGTCCGCAGTCTCTGGTAATCTTTTGCAGTATGTCTGCAGTTTCTGATAATCTCGTGCAGTATGTCTGCAGTCTCTGGTAATCTCCTGCCCATTTCGAGTCCTTCATTACTAACAGTGTCATATTTTAGTTTGTTTGCAACGATCTGTAAGGCTGCGCTATATACCATGATTTGTGATGCTGGGGCTATATACTCTGTGCTGTGACGCTGAGCTGTATACTCCTGACATTGAGTGGAAGCAAGTGGAATACAGGGGACGGAGTGGTGGATTCTATAAGGGGTGTGGCTTATGAGAAGTGGGAGGGACCAAATGTGGAAGGGCGGGGTATTGCGCCCCCCCATCCTAAAACTTCACCAGCCGCCACTGCTAAAATGCCACTTTAGTCAAAAGACTAAAACTAAACTGAAATTGCTGACAAAATTAGCAATGCCTGTGACCAATATCAATGAGAAAGGAAGCAATGAGAAATACACATTTTTAGAGATGTCCCTAGGAAAAACACATATTCCGGGGGCAAATGTCTTTCACTTTGGGGGATCTTGTTTAACTTCTGGCTGTGTCTCTGCTACAAGAAGTCAGCAGTTTTGCACAGTCATAAAAAAAAAAAAAAAAAAAAATGGCAGGTGTCTTAACCCTCCTTACTTTAAAAATAGTGTTTGCTACACTTACAAGTTTGTTCCTTACATTTTATTTTTTCTAATAGTCTCTTGTAGTTATAGTCTTTACATTTCATAAGGTTGCTGGACATCCCTCAATGTAGCTCACACTGTTGTAATGACATATACAGTTGTGCTCATAAGTTTACCCTGGCAGAATTTATGGTTTCTTGGCAATTTTTCTGAGAATATGAATGATAACACAAAAACTTTTCTTTCACTCATTGTTAGTGTTTGGCTGAAGCCATTTATTATCAATCATCTGTGTTTACTCTTCCTAAATCATAATGGCAACAGCAACTACCCAAATGACCCTAATCAAAAGTTTACATACCCCAGTTCTTAATACCATGTATTGCCACCTTTAAAGGAGTTGTAAAGGAAACACTTTTTTTTTTTTGCTGAAATTACTGTTTACAGGGTATAGAGACATAATAGTTAACTGATTCCTTTTAAAAACAATTAAAAATAGATACAAATCAATCATTATAATAATGTACATGTAGTTTCTAGTTTCATTTTTGCATCTAGTTTCGTTTTTGCATGTTATTTCCTGCCTCTGTGCTATATAGAGCATACAGAGAATAGAGCAGTGATGGTTTGGAAAACTAAACTAGAAACTAGACACACAGTAATCACACCTCATTGAAGTTAGTGACCACAGAGAGAAAGCTCCCAGTAAGTACTGTTGTCATCAGGAAACAGACAACCAGGAAGTGTGATGATCAGAGAAGAATTACAGCAACTTGAGAGCAAAAACGAACAATGAGGACACCAAAACAGCACTGCATTTAGGTAAAGGAAGATATTAAGATAAAAAAAAATTCCTTTATAAACCCTTTAACATCAATGACAGGTTGTGGCCAAAATGCAACATTTTGGTTTAATTACTCCAAATTACTTTGTAAAGGTTTGAGGCTTGTCTCTGTGTTGTTTGGCGTATTCTAAGTGGAATACTTTGAGAAATTTGCTTAGTAATGGCTTTCTTCTGGCGACTCGACCATGCAGCCCATCTCTGTGCATCTTGAAACAGCCACACCACATGCTTTCAGAGAGTCCTGTATTTCACCTGAAATTATTTGTGGGTTTTTCTTTGCATCCTGAAGAACTTTTCTGGCAGTTGTGGAAAATTTTTTAGTTGGTCTACCTGACCGTGGTTTGGTTTTAACAGAACCCCTAATTTTCCACTTCTTGATTAGAGTTTGAACACTGCTAATTGGCATTCTCATTTCCCTGGATATCTTTTTATATCTGTAGCATTGGTCTCCCAATGAGTGGGCGCTATTATAAATTAAGGGGGCGTCCAAGCCAGTAGTTGGGCCCATGTTGGAACTGGGATAAACCATGGTGTGTGACCCTTCTCTGCAGAAGCTCAGTGGGAGTGGTGCCCCGCTGTGCATGCCAGGATGGGATACTTAAGGGGCAGATGCCATTTTTTGGGGGCCTTCACCTTGTGGCCCTATTGGCGCGAGGTGTGTGTGATTCCAGCCCCGGGACCACGTTGGTCCGAGGCTGTGCTCTTATCGTGTAGGCCCAGCTATGCTGGCTGGGGCCTATGGCTCTAGAAGGAATCCCAAGCTGTCCATCCAAGTGGGTGGAAGCTTCTTACGAAGCAAAACGGGGGAGGACCTGCCCTGGAGGAGACCAAGCAAGACATGCTGATGTCTTGGGATATGCCTGGTGACCTTGTTAACTGAAGGGATCCAATACACAATTTGTCTTATGGTCCGCCGGATCGGCTTAAAGGCTCTTTTGCTGTAAGACAGGAAGTTCAGTAAATCCTGTGGCAGAGGATTCCTGGCTATCCATATTTTGTTCTCAGACGGTCTGTGGCAGAGACTCATTCCGGCTGCTAGGCCATGTGAGAGGGGTCTATCCATGTGAGCAATACCCACTCAGGAGTCAGTGGCGAACATTGGAACTTTGAATACTTTTTTGTGCATTCTGTACCGCATACCTGAACCTTCCCCTTCTGTCTATACTCTCTACTTCCTTCACAAGTTTTATGCAGCAAAAATAAAACATAACAGTTGAAGGTTTTACATCTTGTGTGGACATTGCAATTTCTACAGACTTTTTTCCCTGGACAACAAACTTAGAGGTAACGTGCAAAACCCAAAATTTAAACCAGCAGCTCTTTTGGGGGTAGTGCTACATATCCCTTTCCTAGGTCAGCGCTACAGTTCAACTACCTTTTCCCGCAGATCCTTTGACAATTATTTTTCTTTCCCCATGACTCGGAATCCAGAAACATCAGTGCAGCACTGAATAAAAGATGCAAGGGTCTGTCAGGAGTCCAGAAACTCATTGCGATCTCATTGAGACCTTTTATACACACACACACTAATTAAAAGCAAACAGATCACAGGTGAGGATGGTTACCTTTAACCCTTTCACTGCCAGGCCCTGTGCTCCATTTTGTACACTCAGGTGGCCAGACCATTTTTGCAATTTTTACATTGCTTTTTCATTTTTTACTTATAATTTCAGAATGTGTAAAAGACCCCCGAAAATATTTTATGGAAGCACTTGATCGGTAGAATAAAAAGAAGGTGCTACTGATTTTTTAGACCATGCGGTATTTGCGCAAATGTTTATCAAACCAATATATTTGCAAAAAATACACTAAAACCATTATTAGCAGATAAAAACACAACAAATTTTACAAAATTCTTGCTAAATCCCTAAAAAATTGAAAAGACACAAAAGTGTAAATATCCAAATTTCTCGAAAAATCTGAAGGTTTTCATTTTTCCCTTATAGCTTTTCGAATTTGTGAAAGACCCCCAAAACCATATATTTTATGAAAGCATATGACCTCTAGAATAAAAAGAAGGTGCTACTGATTTTTGCGCTATTTGCACAAATGTTTATCAAACCAATATAGTTGCAAAAAATACACTAAAACCATTATTAGCAGATAAAAGCACAGATAATTTAACAAAATTCCTGCTAAATCCCTACTAAATATAAAAGCTTAATCTGTATGGAGTTAATAGAATAAATAGACTGGAGAATAAATAACAAATATTTGTACATTTTAAATTACGCCTTTTTGCAAAATGGTGAAAATCAAACGTACCCAAAAAATTCGCAAAAAATCTGGAGGTTTTCATTTTTCACTAACAGCTTTCATAATTTGAAACAACCCCTCAAACTAGACATTTTCTAATGTGGCGAGTCAGCATGCCGCTCGTGCCCCTGGAAGAAGTCATCTCTTTGACGAAACGGCGTAGGGAGGAGCGTTGTGCTGACGTCACCACTGTTTACCAACGACCATCCGGAAGGACGGGGCGGATCATCTAAGCCGGCCGGCTTTAACATATACACAAACGCTACGCTACTATAGTTCAATGGACATGTGAGTGCATCACTGTTTTAATGTTAATAAATTGCTTTTACTATACAATACTGCTCTATGTTGGCAATTTTGTTTCACTCCTGGGTACCTTTTGGTGAGGAGTGTTACAGAGGAGCAGTGAGAATCAGCTTGGCTTATGAGTCACATGCGTATTTGATCTCTTATATAGAGATCCATGGCAGTCGGTATTTGTTATTAGAGGTGGAGGTGCCTTTTCTTCTGCTATCTGACACTGCTTCCTGGATTGTTTTCAACACTTTATTGGTGTACCTGCGATCTATATGGGATATCTACAAGAATCTCAGCTGTGAATGGCATGATCATATGGACTATTTATTCACTATTTTCCGTTTTGCACTTTTCCTTATATTTTTATGCACATTAATTGCACCAGTTTTGGTACTTTATTTATGGACTAACTGAAGCTTCACAGATTGGTTGGTTATGCATTTTTGATTATTCTGTACACGCAGCGCAGCTTACCTTTTATATTATTTTCTAAACGCACATGGCCAGTAGAATAAAAAAAAGAGCTAATGATTTTTTGGGCCCCGTAATAATTGCGCAAATGTTCATTATATCTCTACTTTCACAAAAAATACACTAAAATCACATAAACAAAAAGTAACTTACAAACTTTCTGCTAAATTAGTACTAAAGCATCGTTCACATGTGGCATAGTAAAGTGTACGCCCATGGAGGGCTATGTTTACCCGCACAGGGATGCACAGGTGTTCCGTGCATCCCCATACAGGTAGTCCCATTTATGTCAGGCATAGCTGCTGTTCCCAATCTGACATCCGTGTGGGTGTGGGTACATGACCCCAAATGCAGACAGTGTGAGCTCAGGGACACGCATGCAGACATATGCATGCATGTCCCTGCAATGTAAAATTGGGAGCAACGGCTCTGTTTGTTCAGGTGATACATCCCAAATGACATTAATAGGACTGCCTGCACAGAGACACACAGAAGACCTATGCCTGTTAGGCCTTAGGCCCCATTCACACAAGCACACCGATCCATTTTTCGGGCGGGCCCAATCGCACTACCCATTGTTCTCTATGGAGAGACTGATCTAAATGCATATGTGTCATACACCCGCCTGCAAAGTTTTTGTGTTATCATTAATTTTCTCTGAAAAATGGCCATGAAATCATAAATTCTGCCCGAGTATGTAAATTTATGAGCACAAATGTGTGTGTGTGTATATATATATATATATATATATATATATATATATATATATATATATATATACACACATACATACACTCACCGGCCCTTTTATTAGAACTGCCTTAATTTTTGTGGCATGGGTTCAACAAGGCGTTGGAAACATTTTAGTCCAAATTGACATAATAGCATCATGCTGCAGTGAGCACTAATTATTTACTGCTTTCTGCCTCTGCAGACACAGAGAACAAGATAAAAAGTACAAAGTATGGCAAAATGATTTTGCTGTTTGCATTTGGTGCATGCTCAGTCCTCTCAGGTTCATTCTGTAGGTAATTCTCTCCATGCTCAGAATTTCACTGACGCGTTCCCTTTACCCACTGCTTTTTGGCTCCCTCTGCTGGACGCTCATTCAACATAGACTTCCCTGCAGAACTCACATGATTGATTCAGCATCCCCTTATATTTATCAACAAATCCTGCATTAAACCTTTTTCCTAACCCATACATTGGGCAGCTGTTACATACATAACAAGGTCTGCTGTATAGTCTCTTTGCCTTTTAGATATTTTAGTGAATATCAAAGAAAATGGACATATATATACATTATCAATATTGAAGAGATTTAAAATTCAGTGTATTGGAGTACCGTGTCTGTGTGCTACATTGAATGAAAGTGCAATGTTTACTATAGAAGATTTGATTATGAAGATTTGTTTTTCATCACTACAGATTTAGTATCTCTTTATAGATAATTTACCAATGGTTTTCATTCAAGCTTGATGTACTTTGATTTAGCCAACTATGATGTTGAGCTAACATATCTGAGATACATACAGACTGTGGCAGTCAAGTTAATATCCCAGTCAATATATTTTGTAATTAACATAGTTTTGTTTTTGAAAAATTACTAGATTATGAAACAGAGCCCCACTTATTTTAAATATTCCTATTTTTTTCCAGGCAGAAATAAGTGTACACATGATTGGACAGTGAACTTATGTTACTGGTATGACATAATTTCTGAAAAGAATATATATAGATATAGATATATATATTTATATAAAATATCCTACTGTGTTTAAATATACTGGGGCAGATCCACAAAGCACTTACGCCGGCATATCTCGAGATGCACGGCGTAAGTGTAAATATGCGCCGGCGTATCTATGCGCTGTATCCCCAAAACGACATACGCCTGAAAACTAGGTTTTTCCGACCGACGTAATTTTTCTACACCGGCGCAATTGTTTTGCTATGCAAATATGCAAATGAGGGAGATATGGCGATCCACGAAAGTACGTTTGTCTGGCGCAGGCTACGCGCTGTGCGCATTAGCTGTATGTCCGATCTAAAGTTACCCCTCATAAAAGCAGCTTTAACTTTGCACCAGACGTGTGCAGGTCAGCTAAAGCAACACCGTTAGGGACGAGCTGAGCAGCCACACTTGCAGGACAACAATCTGTATGCCAACATGCCAGGGGCATCCATGGTCATAGCTATACTACTGGCTTTAGATGCGCGTAGAAGGAGGAGGGCACGGAGGAGGAGGAGGGCACGGGAGAGGATCTACCGACCGTACATAAACGTCTTTGGCATGTGTGATTCTGAGGTGTATTGCATCTTCAGATTCACCCCTACTGCCATCATGGAATTAACCACAACCCTGAAAGATGACATCACCAGCCAGACAAAACGCTCACATGCAGTGGAGCCACTGGTCAAGGTACTGGCAACACACCATTTCCTTGCCAGTGGCTCTTTTCAGAGTACAAGTGGAGTGGTGGCTGGGATGGCACAATCCTCCATTAGCAGATGTGTGCACCAGGTTGTCCCCGCAATCCTCAGACGCATGGCCAACCAAATCATCAGACCCACCCAGGAGGACCTGCGGGTAAAGGCAATGCGTGATTTCTACAGAATTGCCAGATTCCCACGCACCGTGGGGGCCATTGATTGCACACATGTGGCACTACGGCCCCCCCGTGAGACAGAGCACCTATACCGCAATCGGAAGCACTGGCATTCCATCAACGTACAGGTGATAGTTGATGCCCAATGCCTCATATGGCACGTCCGTGCCGAACACCCAGGATCCAGCCATGACAGCTACATATTCCGTCAAAGCCCCATGGAATTAGAGCAGAATGTGTATGGGGACAGCTGGCTGGTTGGTGAGTGACATGAGTGTCAGGCATGACTGTCCCCCCCCATGATGCAGACATCACGAGGGGCACATGCATGACTAACATCCTCCTGTCTTTTCCCTTCCAGGTGACTCTGGATATGCACTTGGACCCCATCTCATGACTGCATTCCAGAATCCCCAAACCCCAGGAGAGGAAAACTACAATGCTGCACACACACGTACCCGTGGAGTGGTGGAACGCACCTTTGGCCTCCTGAAGTCCCGTTTCTGATGCCTGGATAAGTCTGGGGGGACCCTGTTGTATTCCCCAAACTTTGTGTGCCAGATCATCGCTGCGTGTTGCATGCTGCACAACTTCGCCGTGAGAAAGGGCCTGGAGATTGACATATGTGATGACCTGACCCCCGAACCAGACAATCCCCCCCTAACCAAGGGTCCCCCGTCTGCTGAGGGAAGAGCAGTCAGGAGATGCCTCGCAGTAGGCATCTTTGCACATTAAACACACACATTAATCATGGCACAATGAGAATGCATGCATGCACACCACTGTGGTCCCTAGCACACCCACCCCACATCCTTATCAAATTGGATTAGCACAAGTCCACCATGCAGGACTTGTGAGCAGCAAAGCCACGCCAAGGCTCCAATTATGTCACTGTACATTCATACCACATTCACACAGACCTGGGGATCACTTCTCCCTGGTCCTGGGGATCCCTTCTCCACCACAACCGAGGGTGACACCCCTTTTCCGGCAGGAATGTCACCCCCACATTCAAACATCATTTACACTGTAGCCTGCCTGGGCTACAAAAAATAAAACAAATCATAATCACAGTAAAATAAGAAATAAACTTAAAACACTCATCACAAAAACAACCAAAAAAAAACTAGCGGCGCTGGCGTGACCCACGCCTGGGGTGGCCACGGCCCCGGGTCCTCAGGGGAGACTCATGGGGGGGGATCAGGGAAGGAGGAGCATCCCCTGGTCTCTGCCCACCTAGCTGCCTGCCCTCCAATGCCACGGCGATGTGGGTGAGGCCCACATTGAGGGTTGCCGTGTTGGCCTGGACAGCCTGGGTCAGGGCGCGTACCTCCTGACCCACGCCTGCTGTGGCAGTCTGCAGGTCATTGAAGCGGGTAATCACAGCCAGGGAGTTGCAACTCATGTCCTGTACAGACTCTTTTATGGAAGCCAGGCTGTCCTCCATGCGGCCCAAAGTCTCGGTAACCTGACCCAGATGGCGGGTCTGACGGGCCTGGTCCCTCCTAAGATTTGCGGGCAGAACCTCTGCCACCCCCCTGGTCTTCCAAGTCGCCTTCCTGCCTTCTGATGAGGCTTGGGCCTAGAATGAGGGGAGACCCTTGGGGGAAGCCCTGTTGGGGGAGGAGTGGGAGGGGCTAGCCCTGATGGAGGCCTGACTGCTGCCAGCACCAGGGCTAGACTCCTCCAAATGGAGCGTGATATCATTCCCAGACAGCACCTCCTCCTCCTCAACCTCCTCATGAGGAGAGCTCTGGGCACTCCCCTCCTCAGAGGACTCCTGGCTTGCCAGGTGGTCTGACTCAGCCTGATGTCCGGGGGATGGTGCGGACTGGCCAGATGGCCCAGCACCCTCCTGCACATCTATGGATGACACAAAACATTCACATGTTGGAGGATCCACACACTTGTCACATATTCCCTCCCCCCCCACACACATGCTACACACCAGATAGAAAACAAAAAAAAGCACTTACCTGTCCTCAAGGCCTCCTCAATGGAGTCATATCCAGGCACTCCCTCAACTTAATGCCTGTGGAGGCACTGGGCACCCACCCGCTCCTCATCAGTGAGCCTGATGGCAGTTGCTGGTCCCCCTCCAGTGCCCCTGGCATGAGCTGAAATCTTTGCCAGCTTACCTCTAACCACACGGCGGAGATCATTAATCTTTTTCAAGATTCCATTGGGGGTCCTGATCTCACCCCCCAATGCATTGACATCGTCTGTGATGTCTTGCAGGATCTGCCTCCTCATGGCCAGGGTGGTGTCCCGACTCTCAGGGCCATGGAGGTAACGATCAAATTGGGTCATGGCCCTGGTAATGATGATCTTCTCCCGCAGGTAGTAGTTTAGCTTCCTCTTCCTCTCTGACATCTCTCGAAATCACTCTCCAAAAAACACACGCTCCAA
Source organism: Rana temporaria (assembly GCF_905171775.1). Lineage (NCBI taxonomy): Eukaryota > Metazoa > Chordata > Amphibia > Anura > Ranidae > Rana > Rana temporaria. Next base: position 341,235,435 of record NC_053490.1, read on the forward strand.
AAAACACACGCTACAAAAAACACTCCGACACAAACCAACAAACACCAACAGACAACGGAACAAAAGCACCTTGCTTCAGGGGGGGAAACAAATGGATGTACTTTTGCAATGGAAGGGCGTATATCTGGGCCTATTTATGCCCTGGGCGTATCTCACTAAGTACGCCGGGCCTAGTTCCTATCTCACTGATTACGCCGGGCCGAGTTCTGAGCATGCGCAGAGAGGCACTGACCATAGTCACGGGGTCACGGCTTATTTCAATGGAACATGCCCACTTCCTTCCCACTTTCAATTACGGCGGCTTACGCCTCGAAATTTACTTTTTGCGCCGGTGCAATGTTGTGCGGAAATACTCTGTGGATACGGTACTTGCCTCTCTAAATTGAGCCGGCGTAACGTAAAAGAGATGCGCTATGCCGGTCTATATATGCGCCGATGTACGTGGATCTGCCCCACTGTATATACATATATACAAGCAGCCCCCCCCCCCGGTTGCACCCCTCAGCCCCCCCCCCAGGGGTCTCACGGTCGGTTGGTCATCCAGCACTTCTAGCAAAATAGAAGAACAGTATCTAAAGGGTGTATCTCACAGTAACATATGCAGTGCTGAGTAATTTGAATTCTAAAGCAGGACTGACTCCTATATATTTCTCTCCCTAAAAGTAAAAGCAGGAACCTTTCCCTAAAATATCTAAAGCAGAGTGACTTGCTGTGCTATGTAGATCGCTGAGTAATTTGATTTCTGAAGCAGGACTGACTCCTATATATTTCTCTCCCTAAAACCAACACCAGGAACCTTTCCCTAAAGTATCTAAAGCAGAGTGACTTGCTGTGCTATGTAGATCGCTGAGTAATTTGATTTCTGAAGCAGGACAGTCTGACTCCTATCAGAGTAGCAGCAGCGCCAGCCTTTCCCTACCCTATCTAAAGCAGAGTGACGTGCTGTGCTGTGTGCCTCTAGCTTATATAGAGGCGGGTCACATGCTGCACTGGCCAATCACAGCCATGCCATTCAATGCGACTGGCCCCCTAATCTATATTTAGGGCACCGGATGCATGGATTCCAATAGTGTGTTGTTGTTTTTTCGGAGCACGTGATTAGAGCCAGAGGCTGTAATAAGCTTCAAAAAGGGGGGGGGGGGTTGGGGCGTGGGGCACTGCGCTCCGAGCCCACCCAGTTGTGTGACAATAGTGAATAAATATTCGCTATTCTAATACTGATCCTCCTCCCTTGTCACCTGATTGGCTGAAAGCACAGGCGATCCTATTGGATGCCTAAGAGGAGGGGATGCCCACCCGTCGCAGCACTGCCCGCCTGGAACCTAGATTGGGTAAGTGCTGGATGACCAACCGACCGTGAGACCCCTGGGGGGGCTGAGGGGTGCAACCGGGGGGGGCTGCTTGTATATATGTATATACAGTGGGGCAGATCCACGTACATCGGCGCATATACTCCGCTTCCTCATCCTCTACCGCCTCCTCATCCGGTCAGCGTAACACATTCACCACCAACTTCAGCACAGCCATATGTAAACGACAGCAGGCAGTTTTAAAACTTTCCTGTTTGGGGGAAAAAACCCACACCACGCAGGAGTTGTGGAGGAACATGGAACAACAGACCGATGAGTGGTTGGCGGCAGTGAGCCTCAAGCCGGGCCTGGTGGTGTGCGATAATAGGCAAAATCTCGTAGCAGCTCTGGGCCTAGCCGGTTTGACGCACATCCCTTGAATGGCGCATGTGCTGAATTTGGTGGTGCAGAGGTTCCTTAAAACTTACCCCGATATGCCATAGCTGCTGCAGAAAGTGTGGGCCGTCTGTGCGCACTTTCGGCGTTCTCACCCTGCTGCTGCTCGCCTGTCAGCGCTGCAGCATAACTTTGGCCTTCCCGCTCACCGCCTCATATGTGACGTGCCCACAAGGTGGAACTCCACCTTGCACATGCTGGCCAGACTGTGCGAGCAGCAGCAGGCGATAGTGGAGTTTCAGCTGCAGAACGCACGCGTGAGCCGCTCTGCGGAACAGAACCACTTGACCACTAATAACTGGGCCTCCATGCGAGACCTGTGTGCCTTTTTGCGCTGTTTCGAGTACTCCACCAACATGACCAGTGCCGATGATGCCGTTCTCAGCGTTACTATCCCAGTTCTATGCCTCCTTAAAAAAACACTTTGGGCGATGATGGAAGAGGATGTGGCACAGGAGGAGGAGGAGGAGGAATCGGGATAATTTCCAAGGCTTTCAGGGCAGTCATTCACAAGTGGCTCAGAGGGTGGTTTCCTGCACCAACAAACGCCAGGTACACAATTGTCCAGCAAGGGCACAGTTCTGGAGGATGACGAGGTGGAGGATGAGGAGATGGAGGAGGAGGAACCATGTTCACAGCAGGGTGGCACCCAGACCAGCTCATGGCCATCACTGGTGCGTGGCTGGGGGGATACAAAGGACACAGACGATACACCTCCCACAGAGGACAGCTTTTCGTTGCCTCTGGGCAGCCTGGCACACATTAGCGATTACATGCTGCAGTGTCTCCGCAACGACCGCCGTGTTTCCCACATTTTAACAGGTGCTGATTACTGGGTGGCCACGCTGCTGGATCCCCGTTACAAGGACATGTACCATCCTTAATTCCCTCACTGGAGCATGATCGCAAGATGCGCGAGTACAAGCACAGGCTGGTAGACGCGCTGCTGGTGGAATTCCCACCTGACAGCGGGGGCACAGTGGAAGCACAAGGCGAAGGCAGAGGAGGAGAAAGAGGTCGCCAACGCAGCCGGGGCACCGCCAGCACCTCAGAAGGCAGGGTTAGCATGGCTGAAATATGGAAAAGCTTTGTCAGCAAGCCACAACAACCAGCACCACCAGCTGATATGGAACGTTTTAGCAGGAGGCAGCATTTCACCAACATGGTGGAGCAGTATGTGTGCACACGCCTACACGTACTGAATGGCGGGTCTGCCCCCTTAAACTTCTGGGTCTCCAAATTGGGCACATGGCCTGAGCTTGCCCTTTACGCCTTGGAGGTGCTGGCCTGCCCTGAACGTGTATTTAGCATGGCAGGGGGCGTTATCACAGACAAGCGCAGCCGCCTGTCCAAAGCCAATGTGGACAAGCTCACGTTCATTAAAATGAACCAGGCATGGATCCCACAGGACTTGTCCGTACTTTGTGCAGAATAGACACGTATACCGGCCTTACCCAGCCATTCTTTTATTTCTGATCTTTCTCACTCTTTTGGGGTGTACCCTAATTTAAAAAATAAATAGATTAAAAACAAAAACCTGTGTTGGCTACCTCATCCTCCTCCACCGCCGTTTCCACCTACACCGCCGCTTCCACCTACACTGCCACATCGACAGCCACCTTAACCTCCTACTCCATATGGACCTCATCCTCCTAGGCCAAGATTATTTTATTTTTATTTTTAGGTATTTTATGTTATTTTAAGTTATTTCCCTATACACATTTTGCAGAGTACTTGTCATGCTCTTACCAACATGTTGCTGCCATTTGCAGCCCTCTAGCCCTTTCCATTACTTTTTTAGAGACATTTTAGTACTGAAAAGTTCAGGTCCCCATTGACTTTAATGGGGTTCGGGGTCAAGTTTGGGTCCCAAACCCGGACTTTTTTCCGAAGTTCGGCCAAACCCGGCGAACCCGTACATCCAGGTGTCCGCTCAACTCTAGAGAGAACATGTTTAACCACTTTAAAGTGATTGTAAACCCTTACCTTTATACAACCCATTCAGTTTAAAATAGAAAAAAAAGGCAAAACATTTTTGTATGGCTATAAAAAAACATTATAAGTGACTTTTTCCCCTTTTTATAAGTAAGTACCTTCCCTCTGTTCTCAGCTGCATAAGAGCTGGTGGGAGGAGAAGCAGCAGCACACTGATCTTCCCAGTGAAAGGCTATGCAGCGAGGGTGTGTCAGGACAAGACATTTATTATTGGAGGAGAGCAGACTGAGTTCCTAGCATAGCTCAAGAACTGACCCCTTAGTGTTTTAAATCAGTTTTAAATAGGAAAGCAGAGGGACTAGCAGGAATGGTATGAATTTCACACAGAGAAAGCAATACACAGAGGACTGGGTACTTTCTCATACTACTACATGGTACAGCAGGCAGATATCAGCAATATGAAATGTTGGGGTAACAAGCGCATTACGTTCTTGAGGGAACCTGAGCACAGGTGCATCAACGGCGGATCCATGGGGGGGGCAACAGGGCTTCCCCCCCTGAGACAATCATGTCACATTGGAATTTAATTTTTTTTTATCATTTTTTTTAAACTGCTTTGCAGTGCCTGCAGCTCTCGCTGCCGAGTCTCTCACTCTCTCTCTCTCAGCACCAGGGCCGGACTGGCCCAGCCCGGTAGGCTGCCTGTCTTGAGGCTGCATTGAGCTGTAGCTGACTGCAGTGCTCCCCCTCTCTCCTGCGTGTATGACACCGGGCATCTCTCACTGTGTGTGAGAGCTGGGTCTGTGTTCGGCTGTGCTGCCTGTGCTAGACCTGCTCGTGTGATAGTAGATGGAGATGGAGCATTGATTGAATCAGTGTTTTGTCTATCACACAAGCCTGTCTAGGGGGGGGACCTTGCTAGAGCACACTGCCCTGCCGAACACAGACCTACAGCTCCTGTTTGTTCCTTGACACACGTCTGGAGAGGAGATACCTGCTGTGTGTGATCGAGGCAATGCCATGGTGAGTGCCATGCACAGTGGGGCTTCATTCATATACAAAAGTGGGGCTTGATTCATATACAAAGTGGGGCTGCATTCATATACAAAGTGGGGCTGCATTAATATACAAAGTGGGGCTGCATTAATATACAAAGTGGGGCTGCATTCATATACAAAGTGGGACTGCATTCTTATACAAAGTGGGGCAGAATTCATATACAAAGTGGGGCTGCATTCATATACAAAGTGGGACTGCATTCTTATACAAAGTGGGGCTGCATTCATATACAAAGTGGGGCTGCATTCATAGACAAAGTGGAACTGCATTCATATACAAAAGTGGGACTGCATTCATAGACAAAAGTGGGACTGCATTTATAGACAAAGTGGGACTGCATTCACAGACAAAAGTGGGACTGCATTCATAGACAAAAGTGGGGCTGCATTCATAGACAAATGTGGGGCTGCATTAATATACAAAAGTGGGGCTGCATTAATATACAAAAGTGGGGCTGCATTAATATACAAGTGGGGCTGCATTCATATACAAAGTGGGGCTGCATTAATATACAAAAGTGAGCTGCATTAATATACAAAAGTGGGACTGCATTCATAGACAAAAGTGGGACTGCATTTATAGACAAAGTGGGACTGCATTCATAGACAAAAGTGGGACTGCATTCATAGACAAAAGTGGGGCTGCATTCATAGACAAATGTGGGGCTGCATTAATATACAAAAGTGGGGCTGCATTAATATACAAAAGTGGGGCTGCATTAATATAGAAGTGGGGCTGCATTCATATACCAAGTGGGGCTGCATTAATATACAAAAGTGAGCTGCATTAATATACAAAAGTGGGACTGCATTCATAGACAAAAGTGGGACTGCATTCATAGACAAAAGTGGGGCTGCATTCATAGACAAAAGTGGGACTGCATTCATATACAAAAGTGGGGCTGCATTAATATACAAAAGTGGGACTGCATTAATATACAAAAGTGGGGCTGCATTTATATACAAACGTGGGGCTGCATTTATATACAAAAGTGAGACTGCATTTATATACAAAAGTGGGGCTGCATTTATACACAAAAGTGGGGCTGCATTCATATACAAAAGTGGGGCTGCATTTATATATACAGTGGGGCTGCATTTATATACAAAAGTGGGACTGTATTTATATACAAATGTGGGGCAGCATTCATATACAAAAGTGGGATTGCATTTATATACAAAAGTGGGACTGCATTCATATACAAAAGTGGGGCTGTATGTATATATACAGTGGGGCTGCATTTATATACAAAAGTGGGACTGCATTTATATACAAAAGTGGGACTGAATTTATATACAAAAGTGGGACTGAATTTATATACAAAAGTGGGACTGCATTTATATTCAAAAGTGGGACTGCATTCATATACAAAAGTGGGGCTGCATTCAAATACAAAAGTGGGGCTGCATTTATATATACAGCGGGGCTGCAATCATATACAAAAGTGGGACTGCATTAATATACAAAAGTGGGACTGAATTTTTATACAAAAGTGGGACTGCATTTATATACAAATGTGGGGATGCATTCATATACAAAAGTGGGGCTGCATTCATATACAAAAGTGGGACTGCATTCATATACAAAAGTGGGGCTGTATTTATATATACAGTGGGGCTGCATTTATATACAAAAGTGGGACTGCATTTATATACAAAATTGGGACTGAATTTAAATACAAAAGTGGGACTGAATGTATATACAAAAGTGGGACTGCATTTAAATACAAAAGTGGGGCTGCATTAATATACAAAAGTGGGGCTGCATTCATATACAAAAGTGGGACTGCATTTATATACAAAAGTGGGACTGCGTTTATATACAAAAGTGGGACTGCATTTATATACAAAAGTGGGGCTGTATTTATATACAAAAGTGGGATTGCATTTATGTACAAAAGTGGGACTGAATTTATTTACAAAAGTGGGACTGAATTTATATACAAAAGTGGGGCTGCATTCATATACAAAAGTGGGACTGAATTTATATACAAAAGTGGGACTGATTTTATATATACAGTGGGACTGAATTTATATACAAAAGTGGGACTGCATTTATATACAAAAGTGGGGCTGAATTTATATACAAAAGTGGGACTGCATTTATATACAAATGTGGGGATGCATTCATATACAAAAGTGGGACTGCATTCATATACAAAAGTGGGACTGCATTCATATACAAAAGTGGGGCTGTATTTATATATACAGTGGGGCTGCATTTATATACAAACGTGGGACTGCATTTATATACAAAAGTGGGACTGAATTTATATACAAAAGTGGGACTGAATTTATATAAAAAAGTGGGACTGCATTTAAATACAAAAGTGGGGCTGCATTAATATACAAAAGTGGGGCTGCATTAATATACAAAAGTGGGGCTGCATTCATATACAAACGTGGGGCTGCATTCATTTACAAAAGTGGGGCTGCATTTATATACAAAAGTGGGACTGCATTTATATACAAAAGTGGGACTGCGTTTATATACAAAAGCGGGACTGCATTTATATACAAAAGTGGGGCTGTATTTATATACAAAAGTGAGACTGCATTTATGTACAAAAGTGGGACTGAATTTATTTACAAAAGTGGGACTGAATTTATATACAGAAGTGGAACTGAATTTAAATACAAAAGTGGGGCTGCATTAATATACAAAAGTGGGGCTGCATTCATATACAAAAGTGGGGCTGCATTCATATACAAAAGTGGGGCTGCATTTATATACAAAAGTGGGACTGCATTTATATACAAAAGGGGGACTGCGTTTATATACAAAAGTGGGACTGCGTTTATATACAAAAGTGGGGCTGTATTTATATACAAAAGTGGGACTGCATTTATGTACAAAAGTGGGACTGAATTTATTTACAAAAGTGGGACTGAATTTATATACAAAAGTGGGACTGCATTTATATACAAAAATGGGACTGCATTTATATACAAAAGTGGGGCTGCATTCATATACAAAAGTGGGACTGAATTTATATACAAAAGTGGGACTGATTTTATATATACAGTGGGACTGAATTTATATACAAAAGTGGGACTGAATTTAAATACAAATATGGGGCTGCATTAATATACAAAAGTGGGGCTGCATTCATATACAAAAGTGGGGCTGCATTCATATAAAAAAGTGGGGCTGCATTTATATACAAAAGTGGGACGGCATTTATATACAAAAGTGGGACTGCGTTTATATACAAAAGTGGGACTGCATTTATATACAAAAGTGGGGCTGTATTTATATACAAAAGTGGGACTGCATTTATGTACAAAAGTGGGACTGAATTTATTTACAAAAGTGGGACTGAATTTATATACAAAAGTGGGACTGCATTTATATACAAAAGTGGGACTGCATTTATATACAAAAGTGGGGCTGCATTCATATACAAAAGTGGGACTGAATTTATATACAAAAGTGGGACTGATTTTATATATACAGTGGGACTGAATTTATATACAAAAGTGGGACTGCATTTATATACAAAAGTGGGGCTGAATTTATATACAAAAGTGGGACTGCATTTATATACAAATGTGGGGATGCATTCATATACAAAAGTGGGACTGCATTCATATACAAAAGTGGGACTGCATTCATATACAAAAGTGGGGCTGTATTTATATATACAGTGGGGCTGCATTTATATACAAACGTGGGACTGCATTTATATACAAAAGTGGGACTGAATTTATATACAAAAGTGGGACTGAATTTATATAAAAAAGTGGGACTGCATTTAAATACAAAAGTGGGGCTGCATTAATATACAAAAGTGGGGCTGCATTAATATACAAGTGGGGCTGCATTCATATACAAAGTGGGGCTGCATTAATATACAAAAGTGAGCTGCATTAATATACAAAAGTGGGACTGCATTCATAGACAAAAGTGGGACTGCATTCATAGACAAAAGTGGGGCTGCATTCATAGACAAAAGTGGGACTGCATTCATATACAAAAGTGGGGCTGCATTAATATACAAAAGTGGGACTGCATTAATATACAAAAGTGGGGCTGCATTTATATACAAACGTGGGGCTGCATTTATATACAAAAGTGAGACTGCATTTATATACAAAAGTGGGGCTGCATTTATATACAAAAGTGGGACTGCATTCATACACAAAAGTGGGGCTGCATTCATATACAAAAGTGGGGCTGCATTTATATATACAGTGGGGCTGCATTTATATACAAAAGTGGGACTGTATTTATATACAAATGTGGGGCAGCATTCATATACAAAAGTGGGATTGCATTTATATACAAAAGTGGGACTGCATTCATATACAAAAGTGGGGCTGTATGTATATATACAGTGGGGCTGCATTTATATACAAAAGTGGGACTGCATTTATATACAAAAGTGGGACTGAATTTATATACAAAAGTGGGACTGAATTTATATACAAAAGTGGGACTGCATTTATATTCAAAAGTGGGACTGCATTCATATACAAAAGTGGGGCTGCATTCATATACAAAAGTGGGGCTGCATTTATATATACAGCGGGGCTGCAATCATATACAAAAGTGGGACTGCATTAATATACAAAAGTGGGACTGAATTTTTATACAAAAGTGGGACTGCATTTATATACAAATGTGGGGATGCATTCATATACAAAAGTGGGGCTGCATTCATATACAAAAGTGGGACTGCATTCATATACAAAAGTGGGGCTGTATTTATATATACAGTGGGGCTGCATTTATATACAAAAGTGGGACTGCATTTATATACAAAATTGGGACTGAATTTAAATACAAAAGTGGGACTGAATGTATATACAAAAGTGGGACTGCATTTAAATACAAAAGTGGGGCTGCATTAATATACAAAAGTGGGGCTGCATTCATATACAAAAGTGGGGCTGCATTCATATACAAAAGTGGGGCTGCATTTATATACAAAAGTGGGACTGCATTTATATACAAAAGTGGGACTGCGTTTATATACAAAAGTGGGACTGCATTTATATACAAAAGTGGGGCTGTATTTATATACAAAAGTGGGATTGCATTTATGTACAAAAGTGGGACTGAATTTATTTACAAAAGTGGGACTGAATTTATATACAAAAGTGGGGCTGCATTCATATACAAAAGTGGGACTGAATTTATATACAAAAGTGGGACTGATTTTATATATACAGTGGGACTGAATTTATATACAAAAGTGGGACTGCATTTATATACAAAAGTGGGGCTGAATTTATATACAAAAGTGGGACTGCATTTATATACAAATGTGGGGATGCATTCATATACAAAAGTGGGACTGCATTCATATACAAAAGTGGGACTGCATTCATATACAAAAGTGGGGCTGTATTTATATATACAGTGGGGCTGCATTTATATACAAACGTGGGACTGCATTTATATACAAAAGTGGGACTGAATTTATATACAAAAGTGGGACTGAATTTATATAAAAAAGTGGGACTGCATTTAAATACAAAAGTGGGGCTGCATTAATATACAAAAGTGGGGCTGCATTAATATACAAAAGTGGGGCTGCATTCATATACAAACGTGGGGCTGCATTCATTTACAAAAGTGGGGCTGCATTTATATACAAAAGTGGGACTGCATTTATATACAAAAGTGGGACTGCGTTTATATACAAAAGCGGGACTGCATTTATATACAAAAGTGGGGCTGTATTTATATACAAAAGTGAGACTGCATTTATGTACAAAAGTGGGACTGAATTTATTTACAAAAGTGGGACTGAATTTATATACAGAAGTGGGACTGAATTTAAATACAAAAGTGGGGCTGCATTAATATACAAAAGTGGGGCTGCATTCATATACAAAAGTGGGGCTGCATTCATATACAAAAGTGGGGCTGCATTTATATACAAAAGTGGGACTGCATTTATATACAAAAGTGGGACTGCGTTTATATACAAAAGTGGGACTGCATTTATATACAAAAGTGGGGCTGTATTTATATACAAAAGTGGGACTGCATTTATGTACAAAAGTGGGACTGAATTTATTTACAAAAGTGGGACTGAATTTATATACAAAAGTGGGACTGCATTTATATACAAAAATGGGACTGCATTTATATACAAAAGTGGGGCTGCATTCATATACAAAAGTGGGACTGAATTTATATACAAAAGTGGGACTGATTTTATATATACAGTGGGACTGGATTTATATACAAAAGTGGGACTGAATTTAAATACAAAAGTGGGGCTGCATTAATATACAAACGTGGGGCTGCATTCATATACAAAAGTGGGGCTGCATTCATATACAAAAGTGGGGCTGCATTTATATACAAAAGTGGGACGGCATTTATATACAAAAGTGGGACTGCGTTTATATACAAAAGTGGGACTGCATTTATATACAAAAGTGGGGCTGTATTTATATACAAAAGTGGGACTGCATTTATGTACAAAAGTGGGACTGAATTTTTTTACAAAAGTGGGACTGAATTTATATACAAAAGTGGGACTGCATTTATATACAAAAGTGGGACTGCATTTATATACAAAAGTGGGGCTGCATTCATATACAAAAGTGGGACTGAATTTATATACAAAAGTGGGAATGATTTTATATATACAGTGGGACTGAATTTATATACAAAAGTGGGACTGCATTTATATACAAAAGTGGGGCTGAATTTATATACAAAAGTGGGACTGCATTTATATACAAATGTGGGGATGCATTCATATACAAAAGTGGGACTGCATTCATATACAAAAGTGGGACTGCATTCATATACAAAAGTGGGCTGTATTTATATATACAGTGGGGCTGCATTTATATACAAACGTGGGACTGCATTTATATACAAAAGTGGGACTGAATTTATATACAAAAGTGGGACTGAATTTATATAAAAAAGTGGGACTGCATTTAAATACAAAAGTGGGGCTGCATTAATATACAAAAGTGGGGCTGCATTAATATACAAAAGTGGGGCTGCATTCATATACAAACGTGGGGCTGCATTCATATACAAAAGTGGGGCTGCATTTATATACAAAAGTGGGACTGCATTTATATACAAAAGTGGGACTGCGTTTATATACAAAAGCGGGACTGCATTTATATACAAAAGTGGGGCTGTATTTATATACAAAAGTCAGACTGCATTTATGTACAAAAGTGGGACTGAATTTATTTACAAAAGTGGGACTGAATTTATATACAAAAGTGGGACTGAATTTATATACAAAAGTGGGACTGCATTTATATACAAAAGTGGGGCTGCATTCATATACAAAAGTGGGACTGAATTTATATACAAAAGTGGGACTGCATTTATATACAAAAGTGGGACTGGTTTTATATATACAGTGGGACTGAATTTATATACAAAAGTGGGACTGCATTTATATACAAAAGTGGGACTGAATTTATATACAAAAGTGGGACTGAATTCATATACAAAAGTGGGACTGCATTTATATACAAAAGTGGGGCTGCATTCATATACAAAAGTGGGACTGAATTTATATACAAAAGTGGGACTTTATTTATATACAAAAGTGGGACTGCATTTATATACAAAAGTGGGACTGTGTTCATATATACAGTGGGGCTGCATTCATATGTACAGTGAGGCTGCAATGATGGGCACTGATGAGGCTGCATTGATCTCTTGTATCATGTCTTCAGTCTCTGACCATCTCTTGTACCATGTCTCCAGTCTCTGACTATCCCTTGTACCACGACCATCCCTTGTACCACGTCTTTAGTCTCTGACCATCCCTTGTACCATGTCTGCAGTCTCTGACCATCTCTTATACCATGTCTGCAGTCTCTGACCATCCCTTGTACCATGTCTGCAGTCTCTGACCATCTCTTGTACCATGTCTGCAGTCTCTGACCATCTCTTGTACCATGTCTGCAGTCTCTGACCATCCCTTGTACCATGTCTGCAGTCTCTGACCATCTCTTGTACCATGTCTGCAGTCTCTGACCATCTCTTGTACCATGTCTGCAGTCTCTGACCATCTCTTGTACCATGTCTGCAGTTTATGACCATCCCTTGTACCACGTCTGCAGTCTCTGACCATCTCTTGTACCACGTCTGTAGTCTCTGACCATCTCTTGTACCATGTCTGCAGTCCCTGACAATCGTCTACAAACTATGGGATAATTTATGGCATTTATATTTAAATATTTTTTACTAGTAATGGCGGCGATCATTGATTTTTTAGCGGTACTGCAACATTGCAGCGGACACCTAATTGAGTTCTGTAAGCAACACCTTATTTTCTGGCAGTGCCCCTCCCGAGACTAGACTCTGGATCCGCCCTTGAGGTGCATGTATATAAAGTGCACTCTACAGGGCACTGCTAAAAGTGAAGAGTGCTGCACAAATGGTCATTCGGTTTTTAACAAAGACCCAGATTAGGTTACAACGGGTAAAAACACTTATCATGGTCCTGTTCATAATGCACTCTTAATTGGGACCCATGTGACATTTTGGTGCTGGTTCTCTGAAAGCAATCCTAGAAGCTGCCTCTGTATAAGATCTCTTGATGCTGCTTTGATCTGGTGAACTTATCCTTGACCAATACCTTGTACCAAGGTGGTGTCTCTGTTTAGGAAGGTTTTCCTTAAAAATATTTAAAAAGTTTAGATGTTTACCTTATTTATTCAATCAATCGATTAATCACAAACACATTTTTTAAACAACATCTATGTTGATAATCAGAAGAGACCAACCAAAGACCAAAAGAATTTAAAGGCCATCAACAATAGGTGAGACTGAACTGGCAAACAAGGCTGCCAGACTACCCAAACATTTGCAAATGTAACTTACTTTAAACAGACTTCACTGTTAATCCTGTTGGATTTGTATGTTGTTAGTATTTTTAATTTAATTTGCTGGGGAATTGGAAGCCAGTGATGGGATTGGCAGAAAGGGGTGGAAGACAGTGAACGGTTGGTAAGGTAGATGAGTCTGGCAGCAGCATTCATGATAGACTGAAGAGGATTTGCAATAGTCAAGGCGAGAGATAACAAGGGATAATAAGTAACTTGGTGGTTTTAGTAGTTAAAAGGGGTGAATTATAGAGATGTTACAAAGGTGAAGTTTACACCTTTTAACAGCGATTGCATTTGGGGCTGAAAGGACAGGTCGGAGTCTAGTGTTACACCTAGTACCCTGGTGTGAGGGGAGGGATGGATAGTAGCATTACTGATCTTGATGGAAAGGAAATGGAGGGGGGGATATTATAAGCTCAGTTTTCGAGAGATTTTGGTTAACCACTTGACCACCAGCCACGTAAACCCCCTTAATGACCAGACCAATTTTCAGCTTTCGGTGCTCTCACATTTTGAATGACCATAACTCAGTCATACAACACTGTAACCAAATGACATTTTTGTCCTTTTTTTCCCACAAATAGAGCTTTCTTTTGGTGGTATTTGATTACCTCTGCGGTTTTTATTTTTTTCGCTATAAATGAAAAAAGAACGAAAATTTTGTAAAAAAATTAATTTTTCTTAATTTCTATTATAACATTTTGCAAAAAAGTAATTTTTCTTCATAAATTTGGCCTAAAATGTATACTGCTACATATCTTTGGTAAAAAAAAAAAATTGGCTATTATTTAGTCTGGGTGAAAGTTATAGGGTCTACAAGCTATGGTACCAATTACTGAAAATGTATCAATTTGAACATACCTGAAGTACTGACAGCCTCTCTCCTTTCTTGAGACCCTAACATGCCAGAAAAGTAAAAATACCCCCCAAATGACCCCTTTTTGGAAAGAAGACATTCCAAGGTATTTAGAAAGAGGCATTGTTACTTTTTTGAAGTTGTCATTTTTTCCCACAATTCTTTGCAAAATCAAGATTTTTTTTTCACACAATGTTCATATTAGCAGGTTATTTCTCACACACAGCATATGCATACCACAAATTACACCCCAAAACACATTCTGCTATTCCTCCCGAGTATGGCGATACCACATGTGTGACATTTTTTCACAGCGTGACCACATACAGAGGCCCAACATGCAGGGAGCACCATCAGGCGTTCTGGAACACCCAGACCAATTCTGACATTCCTCTCCTACATGGAAAAATCATCATTTATTTGCTCGAAAATTACATAGAACCCCAAAACATTATATATGTTTTTTTAGCAAAGACCCTAGAGAATACAATGGCGGTCGTTGCAACTTCCGCACGCTATTTTCGCAGGAATTTTTCTAACGCGATTTTTTGGAAATAAAACAGTTTTGTGCTTTAAAAAAAAAAACCATTAAAGTTAGCCCAATGCTTTTGCATAATATGAAAGATGAAGTTACGCCGAGTCAATAGATACCCAACATGTCACCCTTCAAAATTGCACACGCTTGTGGAATGGCGCCAAACTTCGCTACTTAAAAATCCCCATAGGTGACGCTTTAAATATTTTTACTGGTTACATCTCGCTCTAACGTTCGCAGCGATACCTCACATGTGTGGTTTGAACACCATTTTCATATGTGTGCGGGACTTGCGAGTGTAGTCGCTTCTGTATACAAGCACACGGGAACAGGGGCGCTTTAAAAAAAAAAATATTGTTCATTTTACTTGATTTATTTTAGTTTGACACGTTTTTCCCCAAAAAGAAATGTTTTGATCACTTTTATTCCTATTACAAGGAATGTAAACATCCCTTGTAATAGGAATATAGCATGATAGGTCTTCTTTACAGTAAGATATGGGGTCAATAAGACCCCACATCTCACCTCTAGGCTGGGAAGTCTAAACAAAAAAAAACGATCCTGGCTTCGATCGTAGCGGTGAGTAGGAAGAAGTACCGGAGGGAGTATGGAGGGGGAACATCCACTTTCGCCTCCCGTAAGAACAATCAAGAGGCTGAACAGCCGACATGATTGTTTTTATGGTGTAGAGAATCGCAGACTGAAAAAGAGGATATCTGAATGATGCCTGTAGCTGCAGGCATCATGCAGATATCCCTGCACAAAGTCAAGGATGTCATATGACGGCCGGCGGGCAGGAAGTGGTTAAAACGCATTTTTTCCAGAGTATTTTCCGGGTATTGCAGAGTATTGTGCGGGGGGGTATTGCAGAGTATTGGTGCGAGGGTATTGCAGAGTATTGGCGCAGGGGGTATTGCAGAAAATTAGCGCAGGGGGTATTGCAGAGTATTGGCGCAGGGGGTATTGCAGAGTAGTGGCACAGGGGGTATTGCAGAGTATTAGCGCAGGGGGTATTGCAGAGTATTGGGGCGGGGGTTGCAGGGATGGCTGAGCAGGGATGGATGGATCTGTGACTGCAATAGTTGACACCAGCTGACACCCGCGCTCCCCCTTCTCACACTGTACCGATCGGTACAGAGAGTTTGTTCATTGGACGGTCCTCCGGACCCGGCAGTCATGGACACTCCTGTGTGCATGCCCCAAGGGGCGCGCAGGAGCGTGATTCTGGGAGGACGTCCATGGAGTTAAGGAACCACCTTGTGGCCGTATTTCTGCTATAAGGCAGTGATTAAGCGGTACATACATGTTGAAATGTCAGTTAGTAAGTTAGTCTTCTGTGTCTGGCATTGTCTCTTCCCACTGAGCTATCTGGGATGCTGCACAGTTCCCTGCCTGATATGCTGGATAAACCTATATGATCCATTAGACTACTCTGATTGGTGCCTTGATTGCTATTAAACCTTGAACCCCTTGCTCCTCCCATGAACTTCCTGTAAAAGCCTTGTCTCAGCACTCTCTCTTTGCCAGGTTATTGTGCCTTCCCTGCCAGTGCCTTGCTGTTGTCTTTTCTGCTGCCATCTGAACCTGCAAACACCTGTTTTTGACCCTCGGCCTGTTTCTGGACTACTCTACTGCCTGATCCCAACCTGCAGCCACTTGTGATTGATCCCTTGGCTTGTTTACTGACCACGCTGCTGTTTCATCCTTGTCTGTTTATCTGCTATTGGACCCCGGCTTGCTCACACCCTGGTGGGGCAAACTTGAGGACCGCGACCTGGTACTAGCTTGCAGATAAATCCATCTCCACCATCAGGAGCTCTGGGGAATACCAGCCAGTACTTAGACTCCTCACCTCAGGGGAGCCTGTGTCATCTGCCAGAAGTGACTGCCTGTATGCCTGTCCTGCCACTGCTATTGCAATTGGTCTTCAAGCCTGACGCCTGATCGTGACAGAATAACCTGGCCCTAAACATGAAGGCCGCTATAGCAGATGCTCTGGCTCCTTTCAGACAGCAAATCTCAGACCTGCAGCAAGAAGTTCTGTTCCTGAAAGGTACAGTACACCCAGCCCCAGAACCAGCATGTCCTGAGCCATTTGTGGTGATGCCAGAGAGGTTTGATGGTAGCCGTCTATCATTCTTGTGCTTCAAGATGGATTGCGAGCTGTTGTTTGCTCTTAAGCCTAGGACCTATGCCACCGATTATATAAAGGTTCGCACTACTATCAACCAGCTCACTGGACCAATCAAAACATGGGCTCATCAGGTATTACAGGAAAGGAGTCCAGTCTTGGACAGCTGGGAAGCATTTATGTTAGCCCTGGACTCTCACTGTACAGTTTCCAAGAAAACCAGGGTTCCCTAGTCTGCTCCTATGTCATGTGGCCTACGGGGACCCAGGGACAGGAATACCTTGTACAGATATGACTTTGAGCCATCCCAGTACGTGTCAAGCCATGAAGCCCTAACACCACAAAGCCTTGGCGTTCCTGTGGATATACACACACCTACCCTGGAAAATGTGGAACCTATGGAGATCGTGGTCATCCAGACCACGCTGTCTAAAAATGAAAGAGAGCGGAGGAGAGGCTGTGCTCTTCGTTTCTATTGTGGAGAAAGAGGGCACTTAATCTCTCTCTGCCCAACTCGTTCACCTCGGCCAAAGGTTCTTCAAGTGTGTACTATTGGGACTCATCCTGCTATCCCTGCTGTTTGGCCTGTGAACTGCCAAGGTTGCTTAATGGCCTGTCCATGTTCAATGACACAAGTGGGTTCCCAGACTATGGTGGTCAACGATACCAGTGCCCCTCTTGAACCCGCAAGCAATACCCCTGTGAAACCCCTACCATCTGGCCTAGAGACAACTATGCAACCTCCCGACAACAGACCAGTTCCAGTAGTCATTCCACGCTCCACAGTGGTAAATGCAGTAACATCACCCTGTCCTGCCAAAGAACCACCTCCTGCTTAAGAGACCCCTTTGTTACCTCCTGAGAAAACACCTGTTCCTGATACCATCAACACTTCCTGTCCTGCCAAGGAAGTTCTACGACCTGACTGCACGTATGCCTCAAATGGCATCATAGTCCGTAAGCAGTATCTGGTGGTATTTGAAAAAGCCTTGCAAGTGAGGAGAATCTCCCCGGCAGGAACTTCTAAAGCAAAAATAAGGTTCACTCCCCTAGCTTAGCAAGAGTATTCCACCAGAGGTTTCCTCACAAGCCAAGCCCTAGGACATCCGGAGGAGGAGGGGTGTACTGTCAGGACCTGGACTTGAACCTGGGACCTCTTCTGTGTCTGGCATTGTCTCTTCCCACATTGTCTCTTCCCACTGAGATATCTGGGATGCTGGACAGTTCCCTGCCTGATCTGCTGGATAAACCTATATGATCCATTAGACTACTCTGCTTGGTGTCTTGATTGCTATTGAACCTTGAACCCCTTGCTCCACCCATGAACTTCCTATAAAAGCCTTGTCTCAGCACTTCCTCTTTGCCAGGTTATTGTGCCTTCCCTGCCAGTGCCTTGCTGTTGTCTTTTCTGCTGCCATCTGAACCGGCAACCACCCGTGTTTGACCCTCGGCCTGTTTCTGGACTACTCTACTGCCTGATCCCAACCTGCAGCCACTTGTAATTGATCCCTTGGCTTGTTTACTGACCACGCTGCTATTTCATCCTTGTCTCTTTATCCGCTATTGGACCACGGCTTGCTCACACCCTGGTGGGGCAAACTTGAGGACCGCGACCTGGTACTAGCTTGCAGCTAAATCCATCTCCACCATCAGGAGCTCTGGGGGATACCAGCCAGTACTTAGACTCCGCACCTCAGGGGAGCCTGTGTCATCTGCCAGAAGTGACTGCCTGTATGCCTGTCCTGCCACTGCTATTGCAATTGGTCTTCAAGCCCGACGCCTGATCGTGACAGGGTGACATCGGCATAGAGGTGGTGTTGGAAGCCATAGGAAGTTACAGGTATCCAACAGAGGAGATGTAGATAGAGAAGAAAAGGGGACCCTTACAGAAAGAGGAAGTTGAGAGCAGGAGACAGAGTTATAGGTAACATTGAAGGAGCACTGTGATAGGTAGGAGGTGAACCAGGATAGAGCAGAATCGTGGATGCCAAGGCAGTGGAGTCTGTTGAGAAGGAGCGGGTGGTCACCATTATCAAAGGCTGCAGAGAGGTCTAGTAGTAAGAGTATAGAGTAGTGGCCATTGGTTTTAGCAGTTAGTAAGCTAGTTAGTGTGTTTTAGACAAGTGCATTAGTTTTTGTCCGAATGCATTTTCGCCCAAATTTATGGGATTTTTGCATTCGTTTTAACAAACGATAACGAACGTGCAAAATCTGAAATCCGAAAGATCCGACATAAAAACATGCTTTATTTTTGTTGCGACAATAGTTTGATATAGATAGATGATTCAACATGACGGTGATAATAGCGATTTGTGTTTATCGAACCTGCAGTCGAATGTGCCTAACCTAACTCTATTAGTCCAAGATTATTCGACAGAGAGAAAAGATTCGACATTGTGGAGACATGAAGATTTGACGAAGCAGCTAAAAACATACGATCGCCACAAACTGACATTTATGGTCAAATGCTCCGCCCATAGGCTATAGAAGAATTCCGCCGGCTGAATCAGCATGGAATAAATAAGCGAGAGACTGTGCTGGGTCCCTCCTTGTTTTTGTTTTTGAAGTGATTGGCAATCTCTTGGGCAGTCAGTGAGTTATTGGGTAGAGGGGCTGGGGGACAAAGCAGAGCGTTAAAGGTAGAGAAAAGCTGAAGAGTAGGGATGAGCTTCGCGTTCGACTTGAACCCATGTTCAACTCGAACATTGCCTGTTCGATTGTTCGTCGAAATTCAAACAAAACGGGTCGTTCGCGCCAAATTCGAGTGACGCACCACGGCCCATAATTCACTGCAGCATTGCGCGCTGATGATTGGCCAAGCATGCACTATGACCCGCATGCTTGGCCAATCACAGCGCGCAAAAAACGGAGAGCCATAATTGGCCAAAGCCAGGGTGGCTTTGGCCAATTATGGCTCAGGGCTTTAGCACACGCCCCACACTATACAAGGCGGCCTTGCGTAGTGTGTTGCGGCGGTGTTAGAGAGAAAAGATCAGTCCTAGAGAGAGAGAGAGAGAGAGAGACAGTGGGCTAGATTCAGATAGGTTAGCGGATCTTTAGATCCGCGTAACCTATCTGATTTACGTTACGCCGCTGCAATTTGTTGAGGCAAGTGCTGTATTCAGAAAGCACTTACCAAAATTCAAATTCCGCGGCTAGGGGGAGTGTAGTATTTAAATCAGGCGTGTCCCCGCGCCGATTTAACTGCGCATGCGCCGTCCGCAAATTTACCCGGGGTGCATTGCTCCAAATGATGTCACAAGGACATCATTGGTTTCGACGTTAACGTAAATTACGTCCGGCCGTATTTGCGAACGACTTACGCAAACGACGTAAAAAATTCAAAACTCGGCGTGGGAACGACGGCCATACTTAACTTAGGATACGCCGCACTTACCCCTGCTATAGCAGGGGTAACTTTCCGCCGGAAAAAGCCAAACGCAAACGACGTAAAAAAAAAGCGCCGGGTGGTCGTTCGTTTCTGAATCGGCGCAAATGCTCATTTGCATATCCAACGCGTAAAAGACACGGAAGCGACACCTAGCGGCCGGCCTGGAATTGCAGCCTAAGATCCGACGGTGTAAGTCACTTACACCTGTCGGATCTTAGGCATATCTATGCGTAACTGATTCTATGAATCAGTCGCATAGATACTACCGGCCGGCCATGGAGATACGACGGCGTATCAGGAGATACGCCGTCGTATCTCCTATCTGAATCTGGCCCAGTGTCTTTTTTTTCTAGATAGATAGATAGAGCAGGCAGGCTAGTCAGTTTAGTTAAATTTACAGTGTGTAGAGGATATATATACATCCCAGGTGTTGTACATATAGTTATACACTGTATAGTTTAGCTAGATCAGCTATTCCTATTTGTCAGGCAGTTGATTGTGCTAGCTGCAGTGTTCTAACGTGTTGTATTGCCCGTGTGCTGTATAGTTTGCACCTAAACGTACTTGGTGTTTACTGCACTTGTGCTGTATAGTTTGCACCTAAACGTACTTGGGGGCAGATCCACAGAGCGAGTACGCCGGCGTATCTTTCAAATTTCCCGCGTCGTATCTTTGGTTTGAATCCTCAAACCAAGATACGACGGCATCTGGGTTAGATCCAACAGGCGTATGGCTTCGTACGCCTTCGGATCTTAGATGCAATACTTCGGCGTCCGCTGGGTGGAGTTCTCGTCGTTTTCCGCGTTGAGTATGCAAATTAGCTATTTCCGACGATCCACGAACGTACGCGCGGCCGTCGCATTCTCTTACATCGTCTCTAGTCGGCTTTTTCTGGCGTATAGTTAAAGCTGGTGTTTTGCGGCGTATAGTTAGACTCGCCATGTTAAGTATGGCCGTCGTTCCCGCGTTTCATTTGAATTTCTTATTTTTTTGGGGGTAAGTCGTCCGTGAATCGGGATGGACGTAATTCACGTCTATGTTAAAAAAAATGACGTCCTTTTGACGTCATTTAGCGCAATGAATGGTGGGAAATTTCGGGACGGCGCATGCGCAGTTCATTCGGCGCGGGGACGTGCTTCATTTAAATGAAACACGCCCCCTAATCGCCGATTTGTATTCCGCCGCCAGAGATAGACTACGCCGCCGTAACTTATGGCGCAAAATCTTTAAGGATTCGAACTAAAGCCAGGTAAGGTACTGCGGTGTAGCGTATCTCTGATACGATGCGCAGGTGCAGATCTCTGTGGATCTGCCCCTCGGTGTTTACTGCACTTGTGCTGTATAGTTTGCACCTAAACCTACTTGGTGTTTACTGCACTTGTGCTGTATAGTTTGCACTTAAACCTACTTATAGCTAGATTCAGGATGGCGAGCGCATACTTGCGGTGGCGTAGCTTATGGCATTTAGGCTACGCCGCCGTAAGTTCGCGAGGCAAGTACATGATTCACAATGTACTTGCCTGCTAAGTTACGGCGGCATAGCCTAAAGCGGGCGGGCGTAAGGGCGACTAATTCAAAATAGGCTGAGGGGGCGTGTTTTATGTTAACCACTTCTATACAGGGCACTTATACACCTTCCCGCCCAGACCAATTTTTAGCTTTCATAGCTGTTGCATTTTGAATAACAATTGCGCGGTCATGCTACACTGTACCCAAACTAAATGTTTATCATTTTGTACTCACAAATAGAGCTTTCTTTTGGTGGTATTTGATCACCTCTGGGATATTTATTTTCTGAAAAAAAAAAAAAAATTACCGAAAATTTAGAAAAAAAAAAGTTTTTTTTGTTTCTGTTATAAAACATTGTAAATAAGTAAGTTTTCTCCTTCACTGATGGTACTGCACTGACGGGCACTGATAATGAATGGTGGGAAATTTCGGGACGGCGCATGCGCAGTTCATTCGGCGCGGGGACGCGCTTCATTTAAATGAAACACGCCCCCTAATCGCCGATTTGTATTCCGCCGCCAGAGATAGACTACGCCGCCGTAACTTATGGCGCAAAATCTTTAAGGATTCGAACTAAAGCCAGGTAAGGTACTGCGGCGTAGCGTATCTCTGATACGATGCGCAGGTGCAGATCTCTGTGGATCTGCCCCTTGGTGTTTACTGCACTTGTGCTGTATAGTTTGCACCTAAACCTACTTGGTGTTTACTGCACTTGTGCTGTATAGTTTGCACTCAAACCTACTTATAACTAGATTCAGGATGGCGAGCGCATACTTGCGGTGGCGTAGCTTATGGCATTTAGGCTACGCCGCCGTAAGTTCGCGAGGCAAGTACATGATTCACAATGTACTTGCCTGCTAAGTTACGGCGGCGTAGCCTAAAGCGGGCGGGCGTAAGGGCGACTAATTCAAAATAGGCTGAGGGGGCGTGTTTTATGTTAACCACTTCTATACAGGGCACTTATACACCTTCCCGCCCAGACCAATTTTTAGCTTTCATCGCTGTTGCATTTTGAATAACAATTGCGCGGTCATGCTACACTGTACCCAAACTAAATTTTTATCATTTTGTACTCACAAATAGAGCTTTCCTTTGGTGGTATTTGATCACCTCTGGGATATTTATTTTCTGAAAAAAAAAAAAAAAATTACCGAAAATTTAGAAAAAAAAAAGTTGTTTTTGTTTCTGTTATAAAACATTGTAAATAAGTAAGTTTTCTCCTTCACTGATGGTACTGCACTGACGGGCACTGATAAGGCGGCACTGATGGGCAACGATGAGGTGGCACTGACGTGGTGGCATTGATGGGCACTAATATGCGGCACTGATGGGCGGCACAGATGGGAACTGGTAGGCGGCACAGATAGGCGGCATGGATGGGCTTGGATAGGCGGCACGGATGGGCACGGATAGGTGGCACAGATGGGCACAGATAGGCGGCACGGATAGGCGGCACAGATGGGCATGGATAGGCGGCATGGATGGGCACGGATAGGCGGCACGGATTGGCACTGATAGGCGGCACAAATGGGCACTGATAGGCGGCACGGATGGGCACTGATAGGTGGCACAGATGGGCATAGATGGGCACTATTGTATGTGTTGTACTAATGGATGCCAATCAGTGACAAACAATGCCTGCCAATCAGTGATGCCCATTGTGGGCACTGATTGGCATCCATTGCGACACTGATTGGCATCCATTTTTTGTGTCCTCATTCCTGGTGGTCTAGGGTGGCATACCTTTATTTTTATTTCTTTAATCCCTGGTGGTCTAGTGGGCATCCCTGGTGGTCCAGTGGGCATCCCTGGTGGTCCAGTGGGCACCCTCGGGGGGGCTGTGCTGATAATCGATCAGAACAAACCCCCCCTGTCACAGGAGCAGCCGATCGGCTCTCCTCTACTCGCGTCTGACAGACGCGAGTGAGGAAAAGCCGATTACTGGCTTTTCCTGTTTACTTCGTGATCAGCCGTGGTTGGACACGGCTGATCACGTGGAAAAGAGTCTCCGTGAGAGACTCTTTACCTTGATCGGTGTTGCGGGGCGTCAGACTGACACCCTGCAACAACGATCGCCGCGATGCGTGCCCCCGGGGGCGCGCATCGGCTCAGAATCCTGAGGACGTCATATGACGTCCAGTCAGGATTCTACAACCACTTTGCCGACTTCAATCTGTCATTGGCGGGCGGCAAGTGGTTAATTAGGCTTGACCCGACGTGATTGACGTTTTTTTGGAACTGCGCATGCGCCGTGCGCCTACATTTCCCAGTGTGCATTGCGGCTAAGTCCGCCGCACGGGCCTATTGATTTCGACGTGGACGTAAACAACGTAAATCCCTATTCATGGACGACTTACGCAAACGACGTAAAATTTTCGAATTTCGACGTGGGAACGGCGGCCATACTTAACAATACTATTCCATCTATTTGATGAAATAACTTTAGGCCGCTAATGCATTACGTAAACGGCATATCTGCACTGCGTCGGCCGGGCATACGTTCATGAATAGGCATATCTACTGATTTACATATTCTATGCCGACCGCAATGGAAGCGCCACCTAGCGGTCAGCCTAAAAATTACACTTTAGGATACGAGGGTGTAAGACACTTACGCCGCTCGTATCTGAGCCTAATTTAAGTGTATCTGGTTACCAGAATACGCTTTAATTAGCGCGGGCGCACATTCAGACTTAGGCTGGCGTATCTACTGATATGCCAGCCTAAGTCTCTCTGAATCTGGCTATTAGTGTATACTGCAAGGGCCAGATTCAGAAAGATGGGCGCATCTTTCTGCTGGCGTAACGTATCTCGGATACGTTACACCGCTCTAACTTTGGGCGCAAGTTCTGTATTCAGAAAGAACTTGCGCCCTTAGTTACGGCGGCGTAATGTATGTGTTGCGGCGTAAGGCCGCCTAATTCAAATGGGGATGTAGGGGGCGTGTTTTATTTAAATTTGGCTTGACCCTGCGTATTTTACGTTTTTTTTTAACGGCGCATGCACCGTTCGTGAAAACATCCCAGTGCGCATGCTCAAAAATCCGCCGCAAAACGTCATTGCTTTCGACGTGAACGTAATTTACGTCCAGCCGTATTCGCGAACGACTTACGCAAACAACGTAAAATAAGTTTCGAAAATTTTGAAAATTGAAAAAATCGAAGTTCGAAAATAGAAAATGTTTTCAATTTTCGAATTTCGAATTTTTCGGAAATACGAAAATTCGAAATTTGAAAAATTCAAAATTTGAAAAATTCGAAATTTGAAAAATTCGAAATTTGAAAAATTCGAAATTCGAAAAATTTTCTATTTTCGAACTTCGATTTTTTCAATTTTCAAAATTTTCGAAATTTGGAATTTTTCAATTTTCGAATTTTTCAATTTTCGTATTTTTCAATTTTCGTATTTCCGAAAAATTCGAAATTCGAAAATTGAAACATTTTTCAATTTTCGAACTTCGATTTTTTCAAATTTCTAAATTTTTAAATTTCGAATTTTTCAAATTTCGAATTTTTCAAATTTCGAATTTTTCAAATTTCGAATTTTTGTATTTCCGAAAAATTCGAAATTCGAAAATTGAAAACATTTTCTATTTTCGAACTTCGATTTTTTAAATTTTCAAAATTTTCGAAATTTCGAATTTTTAAATTTTCGAATTTTTAAATTTTCGTATTTCGGAAAAATTCGAAATTCGAAAATTGAAACATTTTTCAATTTTCGAACTTCGATTTTTTCAATTTTCTAATTTTTCAATTTTCGTATTTCCGAATATCGAAAAATGAAAAATGCGAAATTCGAAAATTGAAAAAAATCGAAAATTGAAAAAAAAATTCAAATTTCGAATTTTTCAATTTTCGAATTTCAAAAATTCCAAAATTGAAAAAATCGAAGTTCGAAAATTGAAAAATGTTTCAATTTTCGAATTTCGAATTTTTCGGAAATACGAAAATTCGAAATTCGAAATTTGAAAAATTCGAAATTTGAAAAATGTAATATTTAAAAAAAATCGAAATTTGAAAAATTTAATATTTGAAAAATTCGAAATTTGAAAAATTCGAAATCTGAAAAATGTAAAAATTTTAAAAATTCGAAATTTGAAAAATTCCAAATCTGAAAAATTAGAAATTGGAAAATTGAAAAATTCGAAAATGGAAAAATTCGAAAATGGAAAAATTCGAAAATTGAAAAATTCGAAAATTGAAAAATTCGGAATTCCGTAAAAAAAACGGAAATACAAAAATTCGTAAATTCGTAAATACGAATTTTCGAAAATACGTAAATTCGAATTTTCGGAAATACGAAAATTCGTAAATTCAAAATTTTCGGAAGTCCAAAAATTCGTAAATAAATAATTTGTAAATACGAAAATTCGTAATTAACAAATTTTCGAATTTTCGTAAAAAAACGAATTAGAAACAAAACGAATTGCACATGTCTAATAGTTTGCACTTAAATCTACTTGGAGTTTACTGCACTTGTGCTGTATAGTTTGCACCTAAACGTACTTGGTGTTTACTGCACTTGTGCTGTATAGTTTGCACTTAAAGTGGAGGTTCACCCGGAACTAAACATTTTTAACCTTAGATTCCTGCTCATTTTGTCTAGGGGAATCGGCTAGTTGTTTTAAAATCGAAGCTGTACTTACCATAGTAGAGAGTGATCTTCTCCGCCGCTTCCGGGTATGGGCTGCGGGACTGGGCGTTCCTATTTTGATTGACAGTCTTCCGACAGGCTTCCGACGGTCGCATCCATCGCGTCACGATTTTCCAAAAGTAGCCGAACGTTGGTGCGCAGGCGCAGTATAGAGCCGCACCGACGTTCGGCTTCTTTCGGCTACTCGTGACGCGATGGATGCGACCATCGGAAGCCTGTCGGAAGACTGTCAATCAAAATAGGAACGCCCGCTCCCGAAGACCCATACCCGGAAGCGGCGGAGAAGATCGCTCTCTACAACAGTAAGTACAGCTTCGATTTTAAAACAACTAGCCAATCCCCCTAGACAAAATGAGCATCAATCTAAGGGTAAACATTTTTTTATGGGTGAACTCCCGCTTTAAACCTACTTGGAGTTTACTGCACTTGTGCTGTAAAGTTTGCACTTAAACCTACTTAGTGTATACTGCAAGTGTGCTCTGTAGTTTGCACCTAAACCTACTTGGTGTATACTGCAAGTGTGCTTATTAGTTTGCAGATAAAGCTACTTGGTGTGTACTGCACGTGTCCTCTGAAGTTTGCACCTAAAGCTACGAGGTGTGTGTACTGATTTTGTCCTCTTCAGGCCATTATAATGTCTGGAAGGACAACAAAGAGAGGCAGAGAGTCACGAGGGCAAGCAGGCTCTGCATTTGGAGGCAAAAGTGCTGGTGGTGGACAAGGTACATCCTCTTCAGCACGTGGCCGTTGCACACGCTCGTCCTTCTTTTCGGGAGCTGGCCGTGTTGAGCCTCAACATGCAGACAAATTGGTAGAGTGGATGACCAAGCCATCCTCATCCTCGTCCTCATCCTCTCTCACCCAGGCTCAGGGTACTTTTTCTGGCAAATTAGCTGCCAAGGCATCCTCTTCCCTCTGCTCAATGGCATCACTTACTCCTTCCCTAGTCCCACCATGCCCTCCTGAGAAGGCCCCCGAACTGTTTCAACACAGTGTTGGGTACATGCTGCATTAAGATGCGCAGCGTTTTGAAGGCTCCGATGATGGCACACAGATAGAGGAAGGCAGTAATGTGAGCCCAGAGAGAGGGGGTGCCCGAGAGGGACAGCAATCTGACAGTCATGTTCCCCCAGCTGCAGCATACTGCCAGGTTTTCGACAGTGATGAGGAGGGAGGGGATGATGAGGTCACTGACTCTACGTGGGTGCCTGATAGGAGAGAGGAGGAGGTGGAAGAGGCACAGGCACATCTCCAAAGAGGCAGGATGCCCTCCAGGGGCCAGCTTAAGGGCAGCACACCAACTGCATTAAATCGCAGAGCTACGCCTGTGCAGGGCGCTGCTGTTTCTCAACGTTACTGCAAAAGTTCTTTGGTGTGGGCCTTTTTGAGACATGTGCATCAGATCGCACCGTTGCTATTTGCAACATATGTCTCAAGCGTATCTCGCGTGGCCAAAACATCACCCGCTTGGGCACCACATGCTTGACCAGACATATGTCGACCTGCCATGCAGTTCGTTGGCAAGCATACCTGAAAGACCCACACCAAAGAACAAAGCGGACCTTCCCTTGCCCCTCATCAGCTGGAATCTCCAACCCCACTATACCCTCAGTCCTCTCTGAAGCCTGCACTGATAGGACTGAAGGTGTAGAATAAGGTGTGTCACAACCTAGTAGTTCATGCGGGCAATCTACTATCGGTACACCGATGTCAGATTGTACCAGCCAAATTTCCCTGCCCCAGCTGCTGCAGTGCCGAAAGAAGTACTCTGCCAGCCATCCACATGCCCAGCCGTTAAATGCTAGCTTAGCGAAATTGCTAGCACTTCAACTGCTGCATTTTCAGTTGGTAGATTCTGCCCCCTTCCGTGAGTTTGTGGAATGTGCGGTACCTCAGTGGCAAGTTCCCAAATGCCACTTTTTCTCACGGAAGCCAATTCCGGCTCTCTGCCGCCATGTGGAAGGCAATGTCCATGCCTCGCTGGACAGGGCGGTCAGTGGTAAGGTGCATATCACCGCTGACTTATGGTCCAGCAGGCATGGACAGGGATGTTACCTCTCTTTCACGGCGCATTGGGTGACTCTGCTGGCAGCTGGGAAGGAAGCAGGGCAAGGTACAGTAGTGTTGGAGGTTTTTCCGCCACCACACCTCCAAAACACTCCTGCCAGTTGTGACACACCTCTCTGCTCCACCCCCTCCTCTTCTTCTTCCTCTGTGGCCACTTCCTGTGCTGATGTGTCCTCGGAACCAGCCGTGCTCCGTAGGCGTACGAGGGGCTACGCAGGAATGCAGGCAAAGAGATGCCATGTATCAGGTAGTAACGAAAGTACACTTACCAAGGCCAAGATGCTGAGGGTGGCTCCCTTTGCGACCCAGCGCGGCCTGCCCCCTGGAGTGGGGACAGGGGAACAGACGCACCAGGAGGCACCGGTACCGATGGGAAGGTGAAGGTCGGGTGCGTGGAACAGGACCAAACAGGCAGTAGTCCGCTTGGAATAGCTGGAAGCGCGGCAGGGAATTCCAGGAGGTCCGGAAAGCAGGATTGGTAGAAAACAGGGAAATCCAAAGTTCAAGCCATAAGGTCAAGGGCAGGTGAGATCAGATTAGTCCAATAAGCAAGCCGAGGTCAAGGTAGGAGAAAGCAGCAATCCGGCAGAGTAGAGCCAAGGTCAGGTAAACAGGAACAAGATCAGGTAAGGTTTTTTCCAAGATCCAGGAAACACTCCAAACAAACGCTGTGACAAACCAGCAACTAGCCACAGGAAAGGGAGAGGTTTAAATAGCCCGCTCAGGGCTCTGATTGGCTGGACGGACTACAGGTCTGTGCGCGCCCGTGCACGCGCACATGCACGCGCCCGCGCGCGCCAGCGCGCGCCAACACCACGCACGTGCGCGCCAACACCACGCACGCGCGTGCAGCGCAAACAGCCGCGATTGCACCGTTCGGGGAGGCAGGTAAGGATTAGTGCCCTGACAGTGCCCCCCCCCTAGGGGCGGACTCCGGACGCCTAAACTGTCCATCAGTTCCGGATGGTCCCGGTGAAAAATTCGGATCAGGCGAGGAGCATGTAAATTTCTGGAAGGTTCCCATGAGGTGTCTTCAGGCGGGTAACCCTTCCACTTGACAAGGTACTGGAGTTGTCTCCCTCTCTTCCGGCAACCTAAAATAGATTCAACCTCAAATTCTTTTTCACCTTCAATTTCCACTGGAGGAGGTGGAAGTACCTCCCTTCCTGGAAAAGAGTCTGGAATAACGGGTTTGAGCAGAGATGCGTGGAATACAGGGTGGATCTTGTATGACCCTGGTAATGTTAGTTCAAAAGCCACAGGATTGATCACTCTTTTAATTTCGAATGGGCCTATGAATCTGGGACCTAGTTTCCGAGAAGGAATGGGTAACCTAAGGTTCGTGGCCGATAGCCATACCTTCTCCCCGACTTTAAAAGCTGGAAACTCCTTCTTTCCCTTATCGTAGGATCTTTTGTAATTTTCCTGGGCTTGTTGCATGTTTTTTTGAAGTCTTTGAAAATTTTGTTGTAAAGCGACTATATGTTCTTGAACAGCAGGTACAGGAATCTCGGGAATTGAACTTGGAAAGAAAGTAGGATGGTAACCATAGTTAGCCCAAAATGGAGTCTGGTTGGTGGATGAATGTAGAGAATTGTTATATGCAAATTCTGCGGATGGTAGCAAAGACGACCAGTCATCTTGCAACGAGGAGCAGAAGCAACGGAGATACTGTTCCAACGTTTGGTTGGTCCTCTCTGTCTGACCATTGGACTGCGGGTGGTAAGCTGATGAGAGGCATGTTTTAATCTCCAGAGATTTACAAAGTTCCTTCCAAAATTTAGATGTAAATTGCACACCTCTATCCGAAACGATGCTTTTGGGTGTTCCATGGAGCTTCACGATCTCTTTGAAGAAAACTTTAGCGGTTTCTGCTGCAGAGGGTGTGCCAATCATAGGTACAAAGTGTTCAAATTTGGACAGCCGGTCGACCACTACTAGGATTGTAGTAAAGCCTCCAGAAGGTGGTAAATCTACAATAAAATCCATAGAAATGTCCGCCCAGGGGCGTTCAGGAACGGGAAGAGGTCTGAGTAAACCCCAGGATTTGGTGTTTGGGCCTTTGTAACGCTGACACCGAGAACACGAAGTTACATAGTCCTTACAGTCCGACCTCCACTTTGGCCACCAGAAGGAGCGGCTAACTAATTCCGCGGTTTTCCGAGCTCCAAAGTGGCCTGCTAGTTTGTGGTCATGGAATATGCTCAGTACTAGTTGTCTCGTTTGTTCAGGTACAAAAATTTTGCCTCGAAACCATAGTAAACCGTCTCGTTTTTCAAGAGAGAGTGAGGGTATGTTGGTAATTTGGGTGGAAGCCGTCTTCAAAGAGGAAAGTAGATCCAACTGAGAAATCAGAAAGAAATTTTGAGGCGTCAAGATGGTACTGGGTTCTGACTGGTCAGGTGTTTCGGTGAACATTCTGGATAGGGCGTCAGCTTTTCCATTCTTAGATCCTGGTCTGAAGGTTATGTGAAAGTAGTAGCGGGCAAAGAACAAGGCCCAACGGGCTTGCCTAGGTCTCAGACGTTTGGCAGATCGCAGGTATTCCAAGTTTTTATGGTCTGTGAAGATCAAGATGGGGTGAAGAGCACCCTCTAGGAGGTACCTCCACTCTTCTAGAGCGAACTTAATGGCCAACAGTTCCCGGTCCCCAACATCATAATTTTTTTTCGAGAGATTTAGTTTTCGTGACGCGTAGGCTATGGGGTGCAGCAAAGATTTGGGTCCTTGCCTTTGTGACAGGATAGCACCGATGGCCGTTTCCGAAGCGTCGACCTCCAGGATAAAGGGCAAGCTTGGATCTGGATGCCTAAGGATAGGGGCTGAAGAAAACAAGATTTTTAACTTTTTGAATGCTTCTTGAGCTTCCCGGGACCAATGGAAGCGATGACCTTGGTGAGTAAGACTGGTGATAGGGGCCACAATGGTTGAGAAACCAACAATGAATCTTCGGTAAAAGTTGGCAAAGCCAATAAAACGCTGTACCCCTTTTTTGTCAACTGGCGCTGGCCAATCCTGAACTGCTTTGACCTTTTGCGGATCCATGGATATACTGTCGGTCGAAATGATGAACCCCAAAAACTGAATTGTAGTCTTCTCAAATTCACATTTTTCCGCTTTAAGATAAAGCTTGTGTTCTCTGAGGATAGTCAGGACCTTCATAACGTGGGTGCGATGTAGTTCGAGTGATACCGAAAAAATGAGGATGCCGTCCAAGTAGACGACTAGGAAGTCATCCAGATATTGGCGAAAGATGTCATTTACCAGATGTTGGAAGGTGGCAGGGGCGTTGCAGAGGCCGAATGGCATTACTAGGTATTCAAAGTGCCCGAACCTTGATCTAAAAGCGGTCTTCCATTCGTCCCCGTGCCTGATCCGGATGAGGTTGTAGGCCCCGCGGAGATCGAGCTTAGAGAAAATCCGGGCTGATCGGAAGCGTTGAAAAGTTCCGGAACGAGGGGCAAAGGATACCTATTTTTGACGGTGATTTTATTTAGCTCCCTGTAGTCAATACAGGGCCTGAGGGAACCATCTTTTTTCTCAACAAAAAAGATTCCAGCCCCGGCTGGGGAAGACGAAGGGCGGATGAATCTTTTTCCTAAATTTTCATCGATATAGGCCTTTAGGGCCACCAATTCAGTCTCTGAGAGTGGGAAGATTCGACCAAAAGGGATTTTAGAACCGGGAAGTAAGTCAATGGGGCAATCGTATGGCCGATGTGGGGGAAGGCGGTCAGCCTGTTGCTTATCGAACACATCCTTAAAGTCTGAGTATGCAGCAGGGACGTGTTGAAGATCCGATGGTGCAGATATCAAGGTGGAGCAGGAGACTTTAACGGGAGGAAGACAATGCTGAGAACAGAAAGCAGAAGGGAATGTGATGTCTTTTTTGAGCCAGTCTATAGAAGGCTGATGCGCTTGTAGCCAGGGTAAACCCAAAATAATAGGGAATAAAGGGGAAGGAATAAGGTCCAGGCACAGATACTCTCGATGGCTGGTGTCAGAGATGGCGTGGATGGGCAGAGTTTCCATGGTAACTAATCCAGAGCGGGGTAGAGAGCCGTCTGCCAGGTGGATCTGTAACTGAAAGTTCTTAGGCCGGTATGGGACATGCAGCTTCTGGGCTAGGGCAGAATCAAGGAAGCAGCTGCAAGCCCCGGAGTCAACGATGGCTGGCAGCCGGACCGCCCCCCTGCGGGAGCTGTAGAGAAAGAAAAAGTACAACATAAGTCTGTGGTAAGTTGGAAATATGGCAATTGAAAGAAGACGGTAGTCTTGACTTACTGGGTCTTATGGGACAGGTGCGAAGAAAATGTCCTGCGGCGCCACAATACAGGCAGAGGTTGGACTGCCGTCTACGTTGTCTCTCTTCAGGGGTGAGAGGTGCCCGGAGTAGACCGAGCTGCATTGGTTCTGGATCTGAAGGCGAAGCAACAGGGGGAACCGGGGCAGGTGGAGGAGCCGGAGAGAATCTAGGCGGAATCCAATTAGGACGGGATGTCTGGAAGCGTTCCTGCCGGCGTTCTCGAAGGCGTCGATCAAGCTGGGTGGCCGATTGGATTAAGGCTTCCAGAGTGGCAGGTGGGTCACCTCTGGCTAGCTCGTCCTTGAGGGATTCCGACAACCCTTGGCGAAACTGGTATTTCAGGGCAGTTTCATTCCACCCTGTATCAGCAGACCACTTACGGAAGTCAGCAACGTAGTCCTCTACGGGTCTCCTCCCCTGAGTTAGTTGATGAAGGGTAAGTTCCGCGGTAGCTGAACGGAGAGGATCATCGTATAACTTAGATAAATGTTCAAAGAAAGTGTCAATAGTGTCTAATATTGGGCTCCCTTGTTCCAACAAACTGTGGGCCAAACCTTGTGGTTCATCTGCAAGGAGGGAGATCACGAAACCAACCTTTACAGCTTCTGAACAGAAAGTCCTGGGTTGAAGAGTCAGATACAGGGAGCAAGCGTTTTTAAACGCCCGGAATTTCTTTCGGTCGCCAGCGAATCGCTCCGGGGTTGGCACACGTGCTTCAGGGTGAGTTACCAGCACTGGAGAGGCAGAAGAGGGTTGAGAAGTAGCAGGACCTGTAGCTAATGCCGCGGAGGCGGCTGAGGGTCCGGGGGTGACATTCATCTGTTGCAAGCGACCGTCTATATGCAGATAGCCTTCCTGTAGTTTTTGTACCGCTTCGGTCAGGGCTGAGACTTGTTGGCATAGCGTCTCAAAAGGCGAGCGCACCCTGTCGGCCTCGGACATCTGGCTGGTTTGTACTATCAGGTAGTAACGAAAGTACACTTACCAAGGCCAAGATGCTGAGGGTGGCTCCCTTTGCGACCCGGCGCGGTCCGCCCCCTGGAGTGGGGACAGGGGAACAGACGCACCAGGAGGCACCGGTACCGATGGGAAGGTGAAGGTCGGGTGCGTGGAACAGGACCAACCAGGCAGTAGTCCGCTTGGAATAGCTGGAAGCGCGGCAGGGAATTCCAGGAGGTCCGGAAAGCAGGATTGGTAGAAAACAGGGAAATCCAAAGTTCAAGCCAAAAGGTCAAGGGCAGGTGAGATCAGATTAGTCCAATAAGCAAGCCAAGGTCAAGGTAGGAGAAAGCAGCAATCCGGTAGAGTAGAGCCAAGGTCAGGTAAACAGGAACAAGATCAGGTAAGGTTTTTTCCAAGATCCAGGAAACACTCCAAACAAACGCTGTGACAAACCAGCAACTAGCCACAGGAAAGGGAGAGGTTTAAATAGCCCGCTCAGGGCTCTGATTGGCCGGACGGACTACAGGTCTGTGCGCGCCCGTGCGTGCACACATGCACGGGCCCGCGCGTGCCAACACCACGCACGCGCGCGCCAACACCACGCACGTGCGCGCGGCGCAAACAGCCGCAATTGCACCGTTCGGGGAGGCAGGTAAGGATTAGTGCCCTGACACCATGCGGTGCTAGAGCTGGTGTGCTTGGGAGACAGGAGCCACACTGGGGCAGAGGTTCTGTCAGCTCTGCAGGGGCAGGCTCAGAGGTGGTTGACGCCACGCCAGCTTAAGCCAGGAATGGTGGTTAGCGACAATGGCACCAACCTCCTCTCTGCCCTGCGACAGGGACAACTGACCCATGTGCCCTGTTTTGCTCATGTTCTGAATTTGGTGGTGCAGCGGTTCTTGGGCAGGTACCCGGGCTTACAGGATGTCCTGAAGCAGGCCAGGAAAGTCTGTGTGCATTTCCGAAGGTCATAAAAATGCCACTGCTCGGCTGACAGACCTCCAAAGGGAATACAACCTGCCCAAGAACCGCCTAATCTGTGACATGCCCACCAGATGGGACTCTACATTGGCCATGCTGCAGCGGCTGCACATGCAGCAGAGGGCCATCAATGAGTACCTGTGCCAATATAGCAGCAGGACTGGGTCAGGGAAGCTTGGTTTTTTTTCTCTCCACCAGTGGGCCTTGATCAGGGATGCATGCACTGTCCTGTCACCAATTGAGGAGGCCACGAGGATGGTGAGCAGTGACAGTGCATGTATCAGTGAGACTGTCTCTCTTACTCACATGTTGGAGCACACGCTACGTGGAATAATGGACAGGGCCCTTGGGGCAGAACAGAGGGAGGAAGAGGAGGACTTCCTTACCTCTCAAGGCCCCCTTTATCCAGACAGTGGTCCTGCATGCCCACCTAGCACACAGGAAGAGGACGAGGAGAACGAGGTGGAGGAGGAGGATGATTGTATCAGCAGCATGGATGTGGAGCCTAGCACTCAGCATCAGCAGTCTTCAAGGGATAACTTACAGTCCCAAGGAACCCATGGACTTTTACGTGGCTGGGATGAGGTGGCTGCGGATCCTGTCGTCCTCAGTGACCCAGAGGACTGTGCCCCGAATGCCTCAGCAAACCTATGCTGCGTGGCCTCCCTGATCCTGCAAAGCCTGCGTAAGGATCCTCGTGTTCGTGGTATCAAGGAGAGGGATCATTACTGGCTGGCAACTCTCCTTGATCCACGTTACAAGAGTAAGGTTGCAGAGCTTTTCTTGCCGTCGCAGAGGGTGCAGAACATGAAACATCTTCGGGAGGCCTTGCAGAAGGGTCTGTGCAACGCGTTCCCAGAACCTGGGGATTACCAAATCCTGGTCCTGGACAACATGTTGCTGAGGCTTCGGTGAGTCACAGAAGGAGCGGTGGAGAAGGTGGCCATCTGACCGATACATTCAGACAATTTTTTAGTCCGCAGCCCCAAGGTATGACCGGTTCCAGCAACCACCGCCAGCGTCTGGTTTACATGGTGCGTGAATACCTAGGGGTAAGATCAGACTTGGACACCTTCCCCACCGAAAATTCTCTGGCTTACTGGGTCTTGAGGATGGATCACTGGCCAGAGCTTGCACAGTACGCAATTGAGCAACTGGCTTGCCCTGCATCCAGCGTTCTTTCAGAACGCACATTCAGTGCTGCTGGAGGCTTTGTGACAGGTCACAGGGTGCGCCTCTCCACCGACTCCGTCGATCGACTGATCTAAAATGAATCAGGCTTGGATCAACACCAGCTACCAAGCACCTGATGCTGATGTAACTGAATAATTTTTGACAGATTCCTTGGAGACTGCCTATGCTGATGCTGAGTGACTGTCCTGTTATGCTGCTGACTGAATATCCTTTTCCTCCTCACTGATCTTGCTGATAGCTAGTAAGAAAATGTTTGTTTTTGAGTTTCGCCACCAGTGCCTAAGGCCCAATTTTTCTGCCCCTGTTTAACAGGGGCGTCTAATAACAATTTTTGATGCAATACTTTGCATGTGGCTCTTTGCTGAGCTCCAATTACAGTATCTGTGAGGGGTTGCAGTGTTGTGTTGTGCCTAAGGCCCAATTTTTCTGCCCCTGTTTGACAGGGGCGTCTAATAACAATTTTTGATGCAATACTTTGCATGTGGCTCTTTGCTGAGCTCCAATTACAGTATCTGTGAGGGGTTGCAGTGTTGTGTTGTGCCTAAGGCCCAATTTTTCTGCCTCTGTTCTAGTATTTTTCTTTGTTTGACTATTTTCTAATTTGAGTTCATTCTAGCTTTCTCCTACGTTATCATAGTGTCATGTTTATTTTTCTGTACTAAATACTCATCATTGTCAATGTAAACACCACAAATCTAGATTTGTTCTTTTAGGCAGCATTGATATAATAAGAAGCCACACATTGTAGAGTATCCAAAACGATTTATTGTATCACACTTAAAATGTGTCATCTTTATTTTTTCAAAAAATATCTTAATAGAAATTTTTTAATTTTTTTTTGGTCAAGAAATATATTTTTGCTTTGAAATACTTGTCTACATCTATTTTTAATTTATTTATTTTTTTAAACCCTCTCCAGCACATCAATGAGATTCTTTAGTTTTTTGTCCACCTTTTGGTTGTTCTTTTTAAGCTTCTCTAAGGCGAGGTTTGTGTCCTCTATTTCTGCCCTGCAGGACATGATCTCCCCAATTAAGACCTGGGCACTGTAGGTGTCCAATCCACCCCCAACAGCTCGAACACCTCCTGAAATTTGAAAAAAAAACATGTATTACAATTATGCAGGCCTACATGTATTACCCGAAGCTGTGCTGTATGACACTGACCTGATGTGGTGGCATTTTCCACTTCCTGCACATCCGGCGAGGGTGGGGCTTGGCTCTGTGTGGGGTTGGTCGGCTCCACTGCTGCAGCTTGATTGCGCCCTATGAGATTGTAAAAAAAGGGATACATGAATCAAAAAGATTAGAGGCCTGAAAGAGGAATATCAATCATTCATTTTATAAAGTGTGGTACAATTGTCTGTTTATACAATCTTTCTAAGCTTAACTCAGGATTTTATCCATTACCAAAGCTGCTGCATTTCTCTATCTTTGGCCAAGTTTCCTACATGGAAAAACACCAAGTATCCACTGTATGACCTCTGTGTGACACCCTAACTAGGTTTTTCTTGTGGCCAACACTCTGTGCCGATCCTGACCTCCCTGGGGCCCGAAGCAAAATGACATGGCACATTAAAAATGAGAAGCGAGGGGCGCTGACGACAGTGACATGTCACATTAAAGAAAGTTGAGAAGTGGGGGGAGGGGGTGTTCTGCTGTCGGAA
The DNA here is from genome assembly GCF_905171775.1 of Rana temporaria. Lineage (NCBI taxonomy): Eukaryota > Metazoa > Chordata > Amphibia > Anura > Ranidae > Rana > Rana temporaria. Next base: position 341,273,235 of record NC_053490.1, read on the forward strand.
ATGACATCTTACATTAAATTGAGAAGCAAGGGGTGCTGACTTCTTGCCTCTTCTCCCATGCAGCCAGTGAGTCGAGAAGCGCGGTTAGGGGGCGAAAATGATTTCTTACCAGGCGGGGCCTCTAGTTATTTGGGGGGCCCTTCGCAGCTTTGCGGGGCCCTAAGCGGCTTGCATAGTGAGCCTATAGGGCGGATCGGCCATGCCAACCATTGTGCTACTGAGTCCATATGTGTAATCAACTGCTGTGCTGAGCATACTCTCCTTTTACTGTATATTGACTTAAGTTGGATTATTTAAATCTAGTTAATAACACATCTACATTAAATAAAAAATTGGTCTCACATTAAATGATCATAAATAGAATGAACAACCGATTATTATGCCCACAAACATGAACCTTGTGACATCTATTCTTGAACTGTATATATACACAACCTGAAAGAAAAAGCACATGCCGCAAAATAATAAAAACAAATAATCAGAGTACACATTAAAATTACTTACGTCTTCTGATGACTCTTCGAATCCTCTCCGGTTCTCTTCTTTTGAGGTCTGACCACCTCTTCCTCAACTGCTCCCTTGACCTCTGCACCTTGAATTTCTGATGGAGAGTCCTCTGCACACTCTCCATTATCTTGGCCTTGACCTTCTTGGTGTCAGAACCTGTACTCACCGAGACCGAGATGCTGAGGGCAGCTCACCTTTGCGACCCTGTGCAGACCACTCCCTGGAGTTGGAACAGAGGAGGGACGGCACAAGGAGGCACCGGCGCCGAGAACTGGTAGGCAGACTTGGTGCAGCTGACAGAAGCAGGGCTGGTGCAGAAGACTGGAGACGAGCGTTGGTCAGGCAGGAACTGGTAGTTAAGTCCGGTAGGATCCACAGGAAACAAAGGCAAATCCGGGTCACAGGCCGTGGGTCAAGAGCAGGAGAGTTCAGAGGGAGTCCGTGAGTGTAAGCCAAGGTCAAGGGGCAGGAGACAACAGCAATCCAGGTAACGTTAGCCAAAAGGGTCAAAGGTTCCAGGTGAGAGGAGAGTCGTCAGGAAGTCCGGGTCAAAAACAGGCAGGTATGGCAACAGGTAAACACATAGGAGCTGAAGACAAGCCAGCAACTTGTTCAGGGGATGAGGCCAGTTTAAATAGGAGAGTCAGTCCTCTGATTGGCCACAGAGCTGTCACGTGCACGCCCGTGCGCGTGTCCACGCTGTACCGCGCATGCGCGTGCGCATATTGCGCCCGGACGTGCGCCAGAGCCCAGTTGCCCCGCGCTCAACGGAGACGGGAATGGAGCCCTGACAGTGCCCCCCCCCAAGGGGCGGACTCCGGACGCCCAAACTGTCCATCACCTCAGGGTGCTCCGCATGAAAGGCCCGAATTAGACGAGGGGCATGGAGATTTCGGGAAGGCTCCCAGGAGTTATCTTCAGGGGGATACCCCTTCCATTTAATGAGGTATTGTAATTGTCTTCCCCTCTTTCTACAATTCAAGATGGCTTCCACCTCAAATTCCTTCTCCCCTTCAATCTCCACTGGTGGTGGCGGCAGTTCTTCTCTAACGTTGAAGGGATCAGACACAACGGGCTTAAGCAGGGAGGCGTGAAACACAGGATGGATCTTGTAGGACCTGGGTAAGGCCAACTCAAAAGCCACTGGGTTGATTTCTCGCCTGATCTCAAATGGCCGGATGAACCTCGGACCCAGCTTCCGAGAGGGAATAGGTAACTTGAGGTTGATGGCGGATAGCCAGACCTTCTCACCCACTTTGAAGACAGGGCAATCCTTCCTCCCCTTGTCATGGAACCTCTTATAGTCCTGCTGAGCTTGCTGCATGCTTTCCTGTAACTTCTGAAAGTTTTGCTGGATGCAGGTTACACGTTCCTGGACCGCTGGCACAGATGTTTCCGGGATGGAGTCCGGAAGAAAGGAAGGGTGGAAACCGAAGTTAGCCCAGAACGGGGTTTGGTTTGTGGAAGAATGTATGGAATTATTGTAGGCGAACTCGGCTGTAGATAACAAGGAGGACCAATCGTCTTGGGAGACTGAGCAAAAGCATCGTAGGTATTGCTCTAGCGTTTGATTAGTGCGCTCTGTCTGGCCATTACTTTGAGGGTGATAGGCCGAGGACAGACAGATCTCCACTTCCAAAGCTCTGCAGAGTTCCTTCCAAAATTTGGATGTGAATTGAGTACCTCTGTCAGATACTATGCTTTTGGGCACTCCATGAAGCCTGATAATTTCTTTAACCACTTGACCACCGCCCCATGTCAAAAAGACGTCCTGTTTTTAAAGTTGAATATCTCGATAACGGCAGCAGCTGCTGCCACAACCGAGATATTCATCTTTTCAGGGGGCGGTGGTGTACACGATAACGGCGGTCTCCGCGGCGGATTCACCGCGAGATCGCCGTTATCGGTGGCGGGAGAGGGGCCCCCCCCCCTCCCGCCGCTCTCCCGCGCCCTCCGCCGCTTACCGGAGCCGTCGGTAGCGGCGGAGGGGATCGGATGTGTCCGGCAGCTGAGCGGGGACAGGACTGAAGGAGAAATCTCCTTCACCCGTCCTCATAGCTCTGCTGGGCGGAAGTGACGTCAAAACGTCAGTCCCGCCCAGCCTCTTAAAGAAACATTTTTTTTTTTGTCATTTGAAAAAATGACATTTTTTTTTTTTTTATTTTTTTTTTGCATTTAAGTCTAATTATGAGATCTGAGGTCTTTTTGACCCCAGATCTCATATTTAAGAGGACCTGTCATGCTTTTTTCTATTACAAGGGATGTTTACATTCCTTGTAATAGGAATAAAAGTGATCAATTTTTTTTTTTTTATTTCAGTGTAAAAAATTATAAAACTAAATAAAAATAAATAAGAAAACCAAAAAAAATTTTTTTAAAGCGCCCCATCCCGACGAGCTCGCGCGCAGAAGCAAACACATACGCGAGTAGCGCCCGCATATGAAAACAGTATTCAAACCACACAAGTGAGGTATCGCCGCGATCGTTAGAGTGAGAGCAATAATTCTAGCCCTAGACCTACTCTGCAACTCAAAAAATGCAACCTGTAGAATTTTTTAAACGTCGCCTATCGAGATTTTTAAGGGTAAAAGTTTGACGCCATGCCACGAGCGGGCGCAATTTTTAAGCGTGACATGTTGGGTATCATTTTACTCGGCGTAACATTATCTTTCACAATATATAAAAAAATTGGGCAAAATGTATTGTTGTCTTATTTTTTAATTCAAAAAAGTGATTTTTATCCAAAAAAAGTGCGCTTGTAAGACCGCTGCGCAAATACGGTGTGACAAAAAGTATTGCAATGACTGCCATTTTATTCCCTAGGATGTCTGCTAAAAAATAATATATAATGTTTGGGGGTTCTGATTAATTTTCTAGCAAAAAAATTGTGATTTTCACATGAAGGAGAGAAGTGCCAGAATTAACCCATTGGGCAAGTGGTTAAAAAAGATTTTAGCTGTGTCTGCCGCGGAAGGCGTACCCACCATAGGCAAAAAATGCACCGTCTTGGACAGATGGTCCACCACGACTAGGATCGTGGTAAACCCCGCTGAAGGAGGCAGGTCGACAATAAAGTCCATGGAGATGTCAATCCAGGGCCGTTCTGGAATAGGAAGGGGTTTCAGCAGCCCCCAGGTCTTCGTGTTTGGCCCCTTATTCCGCTGGCAGCGAATGCAGGAAGAGACATAATCCTTGCAGTCGGACCTCCATTTAGGCCACCAGAAGGAGCGAGAGATCAGTTCGGAAGTTTTACGAGCACCAAAATGGCCAGCCAATTTACGATCATGGAAGGTGCTGAGGATTAACTGTCTTGCTTCTGTTGGAACAAAAATCTTCCCACGAGACCACAGCAGGTCGTCCTTCTTCTCCAAGGAGGAAACCTCATGATCAGGACACCGTTGGCATGCAGTCTTTAGAGTAGTCAACAAATCTGTTTGAGGGAGAAGCAAAAAATGTTGAGGTGACAGGATAGTGCTGGGCTCAGAAGTATCGGGCGTCTCAGGAAACATCCTGGAGAGGGCATCAGCTTTTCCATTTCTTGCGCCAGGACGATAGGTAATATGGAAATTGAAGCGAGCAAAAAAAAGAGCCCAACGGGCTTGTCTGGGCCTAAGGCGTTTTGCAGACCGTAAGTATTCTAAGTTCCTGTGGTCCGTGAAAATGATAATGGGATGAGCTGCCCCCTCCAGCAGGTACCTCCACTCCTCCAGTGCGAATTTTATGGCCAGTAGTTCTCTATCACCTACGTCGTAATTGCGCTCAGGAGGACTTAGTTTCCGAGAGGCGTAGGCTACTGGGTGAAGAAGCGCCTTTGGTCCCTGTCTCTGGGAAAGAATAGCGCCTGTAGCAGATTCCGAGGTGTCCACTTCTAGAACAAAAGTTAGCGTAGAATCCGGATGGCGAAGTACAGGTGCCGAGGTAAAAGCTGCTTTGAGTTTGATAAAGGCCTCCTGAGCCTCTTGTGGCCACTGAAAGTGGTGCCCCTGGCGGGTCAACTTGGTGATGGGAGAAACAATTGATGAAAAACCGATGATGAATCGTCTATAAAAATTGGCGAAGCCAATGAAGCGCTGAACGCCCTTTTTGTCTGCTGGAGGTGACCACTCTTGAATAGCACTGATTTTCTGGGGATCCATGGCTACCCCATTCACAGAAATGATGAATCCTAAAAATTGCACTGATGTCTTTTCGAACTCGCATTTTTCTGATTTGAGATAAAGCCTGTGTTGTCTCAAGATGGTGAGAACCTGCCTGACATGTTGCCGATGTAATTCTTTTGTGGCTGAAAAGATGAGAATATCGTCTAAGTAGACTACGAGGAAGTCATCCAAAAATTGTCGAAAAATGTCATTGACTAGATGCTGAAAGGTGGCGGGAGCATTACAAATCCCAAAGGGCATGACCAGATACTCGAAGTGCCCGAATCTGGACCTGAACGCTGTCTTCCACTCATCTCCTGCACTTATTCGAACCAAATTGTAGGCGCCCCGGAGGTCCAATTTAGAAAAAACCTGGGCTGATCGGAACCTTTGGAAGAGCTCGGGGATTAGAGGCAGCGGGTATCGGTTCTTGATGGTAATTTCGTTTAACTTCCTATAGTCGATGCAGGGTCTAAGCGATCCATCTTTTTTTTCGACAAAGAAGATCCCCGCCCCAGCTTGCGAGGAGGAAGGACGGATGAACTTCTTTCTTAAATTTTCTTCAATATAGACCTTGAGGGCCTTCAACTCAGTCTCTGACAAGGGGAATATGCGCCCAAAGGGAATTTCAGATCCGGGCAAGAGGTCGATGGGGCAGTCATATGACCGATGTGGTGGGAGACAATCGGCTTGTTTTTTGTCAAAGACATCTTTGAAGTCTAGGTAGGCTGAGGGAACATGCTGTAGGTCTTCAGGTGGAGTAGCTTACGTGGAGCAGGAGGCTGAAACTGGTGCAAGGCAGTGCTGGGAACAGTAGGCGGAAGAAAAACTGACTTCTTTCTTGAGCCAGTCAATGCAGGGCAGATGAACTTGTAGCCAAGGGAGACCCAGGATGATAGGGAACATGGGGGACGGAATCAAGTCCAAACAGAGGAACTCCCGGTGCCCAGAATCTGAGATGGCACAAAGAGGAAGGGTTTCCTGGGTAATTAATCCAGAACGGGGGAGAGAGCCGTCAGCCAGATGAACTTGCAGCTGAAAATCCTTGGTACGGCAGGGGATACGCAGCTTTTGGGCCAAGGATGAGTCCAAGAAGCAGCTGCAGGCCCCGGAATCAATTATCGCCGGCAGACGTGTTGCCCCTTCCGGGAGCTGTAGGGAAAGAAAGAGGATAACATAAGTCTGAGGCAAACTGGTAACAGGATAATTGATAGCAGGTGGAGGTTTCGACTTACAAGGCCTTACTGGGCAGGTGCGCAAGAAGTGGCCGGCGGCTCCGCAGTACAGACAGAGGTTAGATTGACGCCTCCGGAGTCTCTCTTCTGGAGTCAGAGGGGCCCATACTAGGCCAAGCTGCATCAGCTCTGGTTCGGGTAATGAGGTGTTTGGTGGAGCTGGGTGAGGAGGAGGTACTGGAGCATATCTTGGTGGGACCCAGTTAGGCCGGTTGGACTGGAACCTCTCCGAACGACGTTCTCGAAGGCGCCTATCCAGCTGAGTGGCGGTTTGGATTAAATCCTCCAGAGAGGCAGGGGGTTCCGACCTTGCAAGCTCATCCTTTAGGTTCTCAGAGAGGCCTTGGTGGTATTGGTACCTGAGGGCCACCTCGTTCCAGCCTGTGTCAGCAGACCACTTTCTAAATTCGGCGGTATAATCTTCCACCGGTAGTCTCCCTTGATTCAAGTTGTGCAGAGTACCCTCTGCTGTGGCTGCACGCAGAGGATCGTCGTATAATTTCGCCATGTGGGTGAAGAAGGTGTCAATAGAGTCAAGTATTGGACTGCGTTGTTCCATTAAGGAGTGTGCCCATGCTTGAGGCTCATCAGAAAGGAGGGACATGACAAATCCAACCTTAACAGCTTCGGTCACAAAAGTTCTGGGTTGCAAGGCCAGATAAAGAGAACAGGCATTCTTGAAAGCCCGGTATTTCCGGCGATCACCTGCAAATCGCTCGGGCATGGGGACCCGAGGTTCGGGATTACTCCCCATCATGGCAGGGCTTGCAGGAGCTTGGGCAGCAGAAGGTCCGGGTGAAGAGGCTAGGGCTGCAGCGGATGGACCAGGGGAACCGGCCAGTTGTTGGAGGCGGCCATCAATCTGGAGGTAGCCTTCCTGAAGCTTCTGGACTGCCTCTGTTAAGGCGGAGACCTGTTGGCACAGCGTCTCAAAGGGTGAGCGCGCCCTGTCGGTCTCAGACATCTGGCTGGCTTGTACTGTCAGAACCTGTACACACCGAGACCGAGATGCTGAGGGAGGCTCACCTTTGCGACCCTGTGCAGACCACTCCCTGGAGTTGGAACAGAGGAGGGACGACACAAGGAGGCACCGGCGCCGAGAACTGGTAGGCAGACTTGGTGCAGCTGACAGAAGCAGGGCTGGTGCAGAAGACTGGAGACGAGCGTTGGTCAGGCAGGAACTGGTAGGTAAGTCCGGTAGGATCCACAGGAAACAAAGGCAAATCCGGGTCACAGGCCGTGGGTCAAGAGCAGGCGAGTTCAGAGGGAGTCCAGCAACTTGTTCAGGGGATGAGGCCAGTTTAAATAGGAGAGTCAGTCCTCTGATTGGCCACAGAGCTGTCACGTGCACGCCCGTGCGCGCGTCCACGCACACGGCGCGCCGCTGTACCGCGCATGCGCGCGCGCATATTGCGCCCGGACATGCGCCAGAGCCCAGTTGCCCCGCGCATGCGCGGGAGCTCAACGGAGACGGGAATGGAGCCCTGACACTTGGGGTTCTTGTAAGGCCCTTTTTCACAATCATAGTCCTCCTTTTTAAGGATGGCAACCATCTCCACCATCTCATCGAAGGACATGTTGGTGGCTTTGTACCTCCTCCTGCTCCTGGTGTGTGCCTGGCCTCTCTCCTTGCTTGAGGTTCCAGCTTCCTGAGTCTCCTCCATCATGTCTTTAGTGAAGTGCAATGACCGATCGAAAAGGGGCGTGGCAATTACTAGAACGATCGTCATGGGCGGGGATACGTGCGGAGCTTCCCGCATGCGCATTGTATAAAGGGATATTGCGTGAGTGAGAACGTCATTCGCAGTCGGTAGAAAACATCGGGAAAACTATCGTGCAGTACGACAATACGAAACTTGATTTTTGGACTTTATGATCAGTGGATGAGTTTGTGGGTTAGATATGGGGAGAAAGCTAAGGATTGACTGACATTATTTTTTTTTGCTAAATTTTGACTTGCAGAAATAATGGAGGCCTTCAGAGAACAGGAGTTCTTCACAGAATTTGTTCAAAGGTGGCCCCGGCTGGCAACCCCCCTTTTTTCTAGAATTTTTCTTTCCCAAAAAAATAATTTATTGAGCCAAGATCTGGCATTGTAATGCCCCCCCCCCACCCCTAAAATAATCGACATATTGTTGCCACACAGCACGTGCGCTTTGGGGGGCCAAGCCTGTATGGCCACAGGCTCACAAGCCACCACTGGAACATCAATGGCCTCATCACCAGGCACAAGTGTCATGTAGTTTGTTGAGGGTCTCTTTAGGAAATTGTGCAATATGCAGCAGCAAAGTATGACATGGTTCAGATTCTACTTAACAAACCTACAGTCCTTGTCTTGTTTGCACCGCCTGTATACTGCTGTTCAAAGTATATAGGGCCAAAGGGTCTTGTCAGGGCCGATCCTCCCTATAGGCTCACTATGCAAGCCGCTTAGGGCCCCGCAAAGCTGCAAAGGGCTAGAGGCCCCGCCTGGTGAGAAGTCATTTTCGCACCCTCACCCCGCTTCTAAACTCGCTGGCTGAGTCATTTACGACAGCAGAACACCCCCTCCCCCCGCTTCTCAACTTTCTTTAATGTGAAATGTCATTGTCGTCAGCACCCCCCACTTCTCATTTTTAATGTGCCATGTCATTTTGCTTAGGGCCCCAGGGAGGTCAGGATCGGCACTGGGTATTGTAATGACCTGGGGGGAGTTGTGGGGGGTAAACTCATGCTATTTTTATCAATGTTTTTTATCCATATTGCAGGGACCAAACATTAGATTAAAGCCGCAAGCAGTATTACATTTCTTTTTTCTTATAGTAATCTCATGTTGTGCAGGGACATTTCTAAACACGTGCCACTACTAAAGACACCCAGCAGGTACGATATTTAAAGATTTTTTTTTTTCACTTTAAGCATCATTAAAATCGCTGCTCCAGAAAAAACTACAGTTTTTAAAACTTTTTTTTCCATTGATACATGTTCCCTGGGGCAAGACCCGGGTTCTCAAAGACGTTTTCCAACAATAACTTGAATATTGGGCTTTAAAATTAGCAATTTTGAATTAGAACGTTCGAGTCCCATAGACTTCAATGGGGTTCTAAATGTTCGCGCGAACGTTCGGTCCGTTCAAAAGTTCTGGTGCGAACCGAACGCGTGTATGTTCGGCTCATCCCTACTGGTGACCCCACAATATGGATAAAACTTTTCTGCAGAAAGGAGTTTAATAAGACACGTGACCTCTCATTAAAATTAAAAGAAAAGAAGTTTAACCTTAAACTGCGTAGAGGGTTCTTTACTGTAGGAGCGGCAAGAAAGTGGAATTCACTTCCACAGGTGGTGGTTTCAGCGGGGGGCATCAATAGTTTAAAAAATCAGATAACCACCCAAATGACCACAACATACAGGAATATACAATGTAATACTGACATATAATCACACACATAGGCTGGACTTGATGGACTTGTGTCTGTTTCAACCTTACCTACTATGCATCTACAGGTATATGTAACTATGTAACTATGTATGGAAAACTAAATGAATTTACTGATTTTAGTACACTTGCTGTTTTTCACTGAATAACATCAGTGACTGGTTGTTCCATGAAATTGTTTTTTAACTTTCAGATCTTGGCAAAATAACATTATTCTACTTTTATAAATTAGAACAAGTTCCCTAGGTTTTAAAAGTTGCTTGAAAAACCTGTAATCACTGCTTCCACCTCAATCATAAAAGACTAACTAAATCTTAAGCAGCTAGACCAGCTAATTGAGTGTCTTTTGTTTGTAGACAAAGGGGTATGTCACATAGCAATAAGGTGTGTCATTTATTTGCTATATGAACAAGCAAAATGTCACACATGTCATGTATTTATTGTGGTATTCTTTTAACAACAGGAAAAAATGGCAACTTTTTGTTACTTTTTTATTTATTTCTATGGGTATTTGTAGAACACCATGCACGATCATTATGGTATGTTGAAGGAAATATAAAAGTAAAAACTCAGAAACAAGATAACATGTTAAAAAAAAGTATTTGCCCCTTCCTGTTTTTTGTTTTTTATTTTTTTTTCTTGCTTTTTGGTATATTCTTTTGTTACTTGAGGTATTATACATAATAGAATACAAAGTAAAAATAGTGTTTTACAATTTTAACATTAGGTTGCTAGCTAATTAATTTGTGTACAAAATTAAATCATTGTGTAAGATTGCTAAAATACATAAATACACACATGTCTATCTAGATATACTATATATATATATATATATATACAGTACAGACCAAAAGTTTGGACACACCTTCTCATTCAAAGAGTTTTCTTTAATTTCATGATTTTGAAAATTGTAGATTCACACTGAAGACATCACAACTATGAATGAACACATGTGGAATTATACATAACAAAAAAGTGTGAAACAACTGAAAATATATTTCATTATCTAGGTTGTTCAAAGTAGCCACCTTTTGCTTTGATTACTGCTTGGCACACTCTTGGCATTCTCTTGATGAGCTTCAAGAGGTAGTCACCTGGCGCAGCACCCCATCACTCTCCTTCTTGGTCAAAAAGCCCTTACACAGCCTGGAGGTGTGTTTGGGGTCATTGTCCTGTTGAAAAATAAATGATGGTCCAACTAAAAGCAAACCGGATGGAATAGCATGCCGCTGCAAGATGCTGTGGTAGCCATGCTGGTTCAGTATGCCTTCAATTTTGATTAAATCCCCAACAGTGTCACCAGCAAAGCACCCCCACACCATCACACCTCCTCTTCCATGCTTCACGGTGGGAACCAGGCATGTAGAGTCCATTCGTTCACCTTTTCTGCGTCGCACAATAACACGGGGGTTGGAACCAAAGATCCAGAGCCGGCCCTACCATGGGACCCAATGGCACCCATGGTACCAGGCGGCATATTGGAGGGAGCGGCAATCCGGCCGGCAGAATTTGAAAGTCTCACTCTCACTCACAGTCACTAACATACGAGCGCCGCGGAGAGCCGTGCTGACCGCGGCGACCGGCGCCTAGCAACCAGAGAGACAGAGACCCAGTGAGTGATTACATCAGGAGGAGCAGAGGAGGAGCCGAGGAGGTTGCGACCTCCCCAGCATTCACAGTGCGCCGCTCCCATTACATGTAATAGCAGATCACAGCTGGCCGCCCCCTCCCATCCTCTCTGCGGCTCCCCCCTTTGCTGCTGACACTGAGAGAAAGTAAGTGCCGCGCCACTAATCCCATCTCCACCTGCCTCTGTCTAACCCCCATACCATCCCTGCCTGTGTCTAACTCCCATAACCCCTCCCTACCACCCCTGCCTGTGTGTCTAACCCCCCTTCCTACCACCCCTGCCTGTGTGTCTAACCCCCCTTCCTACCACCCCTGCCTGTGTGTCTAACCCCCCTTCCTACCACCCCTGCCTGTGTCTAACCCCCCTTCCTACCACCCCTGCCTGTGTGTCTAACCCCCCTTCCTACCACCCCTGCCTGTGTGTCTAACCCCCCTTCCTACCACCCCTGCCTGTGTGTCTAACCCCCCTCCCTACCACCCCTGCCTGTGTGTCTAACCCCCCTTCATACCACCCTGCCTGTGTGTCTAACCCCCCTTCCTACCACCCCTGCCTGTGTGTCTAACCCCCCCTTCCTACCACCCCTGCCTGTGTGTCTAACCCCCCTTCCTATCACCCCTGCCTGTGTGTCTAACCCCCCTTCCTACCACCCCTGCCTGTGTGTCTAACCCCCCTTCCTACCACCCCTGCCTGTGTGTCTAACCCCCCTTCCTACCACCCCTGTCTGTGTGTCTAACCCCCCTTCCTACCACCCCTGCCTGTGTGTCTAACCCCCCCTTCCTACCACCCCTGCCTGTGTCTAACCCCCTTCCTACCACCCCTGCCTGTGTCTAACCCCCCTTCCTACCACCCCTGCCTGTGTGTCTAACCCCCCTTCCTACTACCCCTGCCTGTGTGTCTAACCCCCCTTCCTACCACCCCTGCCTGTGTGTCTAACCCCCCTTCCTACCACCCCTGCCTGTGTGTCTAACCCCCCTTCCTACCACCCCTGCCTGTGTGTCTAACCCCTGTTCCTACCACCCCTGCCTGTGTGTCTAACCCCCGTTCCTACCACCCCTGCCTGTGTGTCTAACCCCCCTTCCTACCACCCCTGCCTGTGTCTAACCCCCTTCCTACCACCCCTGCCTGTGTGTCTAACCCCCCTTCCTACCACCTCTGCCTGTGTGTCTAACCCCCCTTCCTACCACCCCTGCCTCTGTATAACCCCATACCACCCCTGCCTGTGTCTAAACTGCCCCCCCCACCAACCCTGCCTGTGTCTAACCCAAACCCCCCCCCCCTCGCCACCATCGCTGCCTCTGTCTGAACCCCACCATCACTGTTGCATGTAAATCTGACTTACTGATGAATTCAATTTTGGTTTTAATTGTCATGATATGAAATAATTGTGGGGGCCTTTTGGTCGGTAAGATTTTTTTTTTAGAGGGAGGGGCAGCACTTCATTCCTGGGCCCAGGCAGCACAATGTCTTGGGCCAGCCCTGCCTTTACATGTAAAGAGTCTCGACAGGTCCTCTATATACATGTATAGAGCCATGACAGGTCCTCTTTATACATCTATAGAGCCATGACAGGCCCTCGTTATACTCCTTTATACATGTATAGAGCCATGTCAAGTACTCTTTATAGTCCTATATACATTTATAGAGCCATGACAGGTCCTCTTGATATTCCTTTACATGTAAAGAGTAATGACAGGTCCTCTTTATACATGTATAGAGCCATGACGGGTCCCCTTTAGTTATCATGATATAAAATAATGAATGTGGGGGCCTTTTGGTTGGCGTGATTTTATTCTGGGGGGAGGGGGCAGCATTTCATTCTTGGTCCCAGGCAGCACAATGTCTTGGGCCGGCACTGCAAAGATCTCAAGTTTGGACTCATCAGACCAAAGCACAGATTTCCACTGGTCTAATGTCCATTCCTTGTGTTCTTTAGCCCAAACAAGTCTCTTCTGCTTGTTGCCTTTCTTTAGCAGTGGTTTCCTAGCAGATATTCTACCATGAAGGCCTGATTCACACAGTCTCCTCTTAACAGTTCTAGAGATGTGTCTGCTGCAAAAGGTGGCTACTTTGAAGAACCTAGAATATGAAATATATTTTCAGTTGTTTCACACTTTTTTGTTATGTATAATTCCACATGTGTTAATTCATAGTTTTGATGCCTTCAGTGTGAATCTACAATGTTCATAGTCATGAAAATAAAGAAAACTCTTTGAATGAGAAGGTGTGTCCAAACTTTTGGTCTGTACTGATATATATATATATATATATATATATATATATATATATATATATATATATATATATATATATATATATATATATATATATATATATATATATATATATATATATATATATATATATATATATATATATATATATATATATACTGTGTATAGCATTGTTTACATATTGGGCATATGCATGTGTTATCATCTTATTAACCACTTGAGTTCCAGAAGATTTTGTCCCCCTTTGTGACCAGACCATTTTTTGTTATTCAGCACTGTGCTAATTTAACTGGTAATTGCACGACCATGCAACACTGTATGCAAAAACATTTTTTATAAAAAAATCCACACAGATAAAGCTTTCATTTGGCGCTATTTGATCACTGCTGTTTTTTTATTTTTTGCGATATACAAAAACAAAAAAAGACTGACATTTTTGGGGGAAAAAATAAAACAATAGTTTCTACTTTTGTTATAAAACATTAATAAAAAATATAATTTTGTCATAAATTTAGACAAAAATGTACTCTGCTACATGCCTTTGGTAAAACAAAATCCCAATAAGTGTATATTAATTTGCTAGTGCAAAAGTTATATAGTGGTGAGGTTAAAAAAAGTCCAACCTATGTGAATCTATTATAGCATCTACAAACCTTAGTATATACAGAAATGTATGCAGCTATGATACTATACTAGTAATGGAGGTGATCAGCTATTTATAGTGGGACTGTGATAGTGTGGCGGACAAACTGGTGCTAGCTGACACTGACTGGGAGGCACAGTAACTGACACTGACATCAATAGTGACACTAATTCAGTTATCATTGCTAATACTGTACACTGTCATCGTATTAATATCCTTGGTTGGGAAAGGGTAATCAAATCTAGGGGTAATCTAGGGGCAATCAAAGGGTTAACTGTGTGCCTAACAATTTGTATTTTGTGCTGATTTTACCTAAAGCGACACTAAAGATAAAAAAAAAAAAAATAACAAACATGTTATACTTACCACCACTGTGTGGCTCGTTTTGCACACAGTGGCCCAGATCCACGTCTTCTGGGGTCCCTCAGCAGCTGTCATGGCTCCCCCTCCGCAAGAGCTTTCCACCTTCATCTTCCAACAGGACAACGACCCTAAGCACACAGCTAAGATAACAAAGGAGTGACTACAGGACAACTCTGTGAATGTCATTAAGTGGCCCAGCCAGAGCCCAGACTTGTATCATACACAAAAAGACTGAGGCTGTAATTGGTGCCAACGGTGCTTCAACAAAGTTTTGAGCAAAGGCTCTGAATACTTATGTACATGGGATTTTTTTTTTAAATTGGAAAGATTTTAAACAAACTACTTTCACATTGTCAATATGGGGTATTGTTTGTAGAATTTTGAGAAAAATTGTTAATTTATTCAATTTTGGAATAAGGCAGTAACATATCAAAATGTGGAAAAAGTGAAGTTACATAGTTACATAGTTAGTCAGGTTGAAAAAAGACACAAGTCCATCCAGTTCAACCATAAAAAAAAAAAAAAAAATTATATCATACAATCCCATTTACCCAATCTACACCCACAGTTGATCCAGAGGAAGGCGAAAAACCCCAGCAGGGCATGATCCAATTTGCTACAGCAGGGGAAAAAATTCCTTCCTTATCCCCTGAGAGGCAATCAGATTTCCCTGGTTCAATTTTACCTATACATGTTAGTACCCAGTTATATTATGTACATTTAGGAAAGAATCCAATCTACTGAGCTAGCCGGAACCACCTCTGCAGGGAGTCTATTCCACATTTTCACAGCTCTTACTGTGAAGAAACCTTTCCGTATTTGGAGATGAATAGGTAGATTCAGGTAGATAAGTGCAAAGTTACGGCGGCGTAGCTTAGCCTGTTTAGGCTACGCCGCCATAAATTAACTAGGCTAGTAATGATTCTCAATATACTTGCCTGCTAATCTACGGCGGCGTAGCCTAAAGCGGGCGGGCGTAAGGGTGCCGAATTCAAATGACTTGGAGGGGGGCGTGTTTGATGGTAATGAGGCTTGACCTCACGTTTTTGACGTTTTTTTCACTGCGCATGCGCCGGGCGACTACATTTCCCAGTGTGCATTGCGGTTACATATGCCGCACGGGCCGATTGATTTTGACGTGGACGTAAATGACGTAAATCCCGATTCGCGGACAATTTACGCAAACGACGTAAAAATTTGAATCTCGCGGCGGGAATGGCGGCCATACTTTAACATTGTTATTCCACCTAATAGATGGAATAACTTTAGGCCTGTAATGCGCTACGGAAACGGCGTAAATCGAGTGCGGCGGCCGGGCGTACGTTCATGAATCGGCGTATAAACTCATTTACATATTCTACGCCGGCCGCAATGGAAGCGCCACCTAGCGGCAAGCCAAAATATTGCAACCTAAGATAGGACGGCGCAAGCCGTCCTATCTTAGATATGTTTAAGCATATCTCTGTTTGAGCATATGCTTAAACATAGGTCGGCGTAGATTATGAGTTAGGTCGACTTATCTACTGATAAGTCGGCCTAACTCTTACTGAATCTACCTAGAAATCTCTTTTCCTCTAGCCATAAAAAGTGCCCCCTTGTCCTCAATGTTGACTGTAAAGTGAATAACTCAACACCAAGTTCACTATATGGACCCCTTATATATTTGTACATGTTGATCATATCCCCCTTTATCTCCTCTTCTCAAGACTGAATAAATTTAGTTTTTAGTTCCTCTAATCTTTCCTCATAGCTGAGCTCATCCATGCCTCTTATCAGTTTGGTTTCCCTTCTCTGCACTTTCTCCAGTTCCTGAATATCCCTTTTGATAACTGGTGCCCAAAACTGAACTGCATATTCCAGATGAGGTCTTACTAATGATTTGTACAGGGGAAAAATTATATCTCTCTCTCTCTCTGGAGTCCATACCTCTTGTAATACAAGAAAGGACTTTGCTCGCTTTGGAAACCGCAGCTTGGTATTGCATGCCATTATTGAGCTTATGATCTACCAAGACCCCCAGATCCTTCTCCACTACAGATCCCCCCAGTTGTACCCCCCCTAGTATGTATGATGCATGCATATTCTTAGCCCCCAAGTGCATAACTTTACATTTATCAACATTAAACCTCATCTGCCACATAGTCGCCCAATTAAACAGAGCATTGAGGTCAGCTTGTAAATTGGAGACATCCTGTAGGGACGTTATTCCACTGCATAGCTTGGTGTCATCTGCAAAGACAGAAATTTTACTTTTGATCTCAGACACAATATCATTTATATATAAAAAACAGGGTGCAATCAGCGCAAATATATAGATCAAAAAATGATGATATTAAAGTGTATTTATGTGATACAGACCCCCAGGGTTCAGATCACTGGTAATGCCAGCTGAACACTAAGGGAAATTCGCAAAAATCCTAAACAAGTAAAAAATAAAATAGAAAAAGTGCAGCGCAAAACTCAAATATATAAATGATACTGGTATACTCAAACACCAATACCATAAGTGTGAATATGAATATGCAGAAAAAATGAAAAAAAATAAATAAAAAAATATTAAAAATTAAATACAATTCAAACAAACAGTCCAAAAGTCCATAAGTGTCAGAAGATGAGTGAATTAAACGAAAATAAATCTCCACCACGTGACAATCCACCAAAATTTTGAAGTGATCCCTCCACCGTTGTAGATGGCTACTCTCACCTTCATATATGGACCACTGAGTTAACAGATGGTCAGTAAAGCAAATCAAATAGGCAGGTCATGAACAGGAACCAGGCTGATGTATTAGATCCTCATAAGACAACCAAACCGCAAAGGACAGGTGCATGTAAAGAGATAATCACAGACTAAGTGCTTACTGTTGCAATGTGTGGATTTATTCTTTAAAAGAAGCAAAAGTCAGGCTACTCACATTTGGCCAGACAAAAAACGGCATGAAGTAACAATCTTTAGGAATGAACAGCAGATGAGCGACGTGATGTTTCAGGCTCCTAAACCACCGGACGCGTTACGTTATATCAACTTCCTCAGCGGGGCGGGGCCTGTTGTGTCGCTTTCCTGTCTTTAAATAGCTGCTCATTGTCATAGGGACAAGCATCAGAATGGCGTGTGGGGCCTGACGTCGAATCCTGAACAGCTGATTGTTCAGGAAATGATGCAAACAATGTCAGAACATCCAGCATACTGTTCAAATGTGTGCAACTTTATTGTTCACACACACATGGTATAGAACTAGAATATCGCCATCTTGTGGACAATTTAGAAAATTGCATCCGAATGTTAATTTTAAAATAATAATAAAATTAATCAAATCGCTCAAAGCTGTCCATGTACAAACATTGCTATAAAATCTATATTTTTCTATAGTAACATGATAAATCTTTACATGATACTGTAGTAGTAGTATCATGTAAAGATTTATCATGTTACTATAGAAAAATATAGATTTTATAGCAATGTTTGTACATGGACAGCTTTGAGCGATTTGATTAATTTTATTATTATTTTAAAATTAACATTCGGATGCAATTTTCTAAATTGTCCACAAGATGGCGATATTCTAGTTCTATACCATGTGTGTGTGAACAATAAAGTTGCACACATTTGAACAGTATGCTGGATGTTCTGACATTGTTTGCATCATTTCCTGAACAATCAGCTGTTCAGGATTCGACGTCAGGCCCCACACGCCATTCTGATGCTTGTCCCTATGACAATGAGCAGCTATTTAAAGACAGGAAAGCGACACAACAGGCCCCGCCCCGCTGAGGAAGT
Organism: Rana temporaria; assembly: GCF_905171775.1. Classification (NCBI taxonomy): domain Eukaryota; kingdom Metazoa; phylum Chordata; class Amphibia; order Anura; family Ranidae; genus Rana; species Rana temporaria. The sequence continues at coordinate 341,291,176 of NC_053490.1, forward strand.
TGATATAACGTAACGCGTCCGGTGGTTTAGGAGCCTGAAACATCACGTCTCTCATCTGCTGTTCATTCCTAAAGATTGTTACTTCATGCCGTTTTTTGTCTGGCCAAATGTGAGTAGCCTGACTTTTGCTTCTTTTAAAGAATAAATCCACACATTGCAACAGTAAGCACTTAGTCTGTGATTATCTCTTTACATGCACCTGTCCTTTGCGGTTTGGTTGTCTTATGAGGATCTAATACATCAGCCTGGTTCCTGTTCATGACCTGCCTATTTGATTTGCTTTACTGACCATCTGTTAACTCAGTGGTCCATATATGAAGGTGAGAGTAGCCATCTACAACGGTGGAGGGATCACTTCAAAATTTTGGTGGATTGTCACGTGGTGGAGATTTATTTTCGTTTAATTCACTCATCTTCTGACACTTATGGACTTTTGGACTGTTTGTTTGAATTGTATTTAATTTTTAATATTTTTTTTTTTTTTTTTTTTTCATTTTTTCTGCATATTCATATTCACACTTATGGTATTGGTGTTTGAGTATACCAGTATCATTTATATATTTGAGTTTTGCGCTGCACTTTTTCTATTTTATTTTTTACAATATCATTTATAAAGATATTAAAAAGTAAGGGTCCCAGCAATGAACCTTGGGGTACACCACTGATGACCTTAGACCATTCAGAGTATGAATCATTAACCACGACTCTCTGAATTCTGTCTTTTAGACAGTTTTCTATCCATTTACAAACTGATATTTCCAAGCCTGTAGACTTTACCTTACACATTAGCCGTGTGTGGGGAACAGTATCAAAGGAAATCCAAGTATACCACGTCCATAGCCATGCCTCTGTCCAAGGTACTTACCTTTTAACAAAAGAAGTCAGGGTTGTCTGACAACTTATGTCTTTCATGAATCCATGCTGTCTGTTGCTTAAAATGTTTTTTCCAGAAAGAACGCTTCTATGTGGTCTTTTATTAATCTCTCCAGTATCTTCCAACTATAGAAGTTAAATTAACAGGTCTATAGTTACTTGGTAAAGACTTTATTCCCTTTTTTAAATATAGGCACCACATTGGCCCTGCGCCAATCCAATGATACTATTCCTGTCATTAATGAGTCCCTAAAAATTAGATACAATGGCTTTGAAATTACAGAGCTCAATTCTTTTAGGATCTGTGGGTGTATGCCATCTGGTCCAGGTGCTTTATCCACCTTTATTCTGTCTAAATATTGCTGGACCATATCACTTTTGAGCCATTGTGGATTTGGGGCTGTGTCACTGCCACCCCCATTATGGATATGAGAAAATATTTAATAAATTAGCCTTCTCTTTGTCCCCAATCACCCACTCTAGATTATTTTGTAAAGGGCCTACATGCTCAGACTTGACCTTTTTACTATTAATATATTTGAAGATTTTTTGGGGGTTTGTCCTCCTATCTTGTTCAATCTGTCGTTCGTTTAGAATTTTTGCATCCTTGATTTCCCTTTTACATATTCTGTTATATTCTTTGTAACATTTAAATGGCATTAGTATTCCTTTATTTTTATATTTATTAAAAGCTATTTTCTCATGGTTTATAGCTTTTTTAAGTTTTAAGTTTCCCAGTGACGTACGAGGGTGTGTCAGAGGGGGTGGGGTCACGTGACGGGTGGCCGTTTCCCCTATATGAAATGTCACAGCTCCAGCGCGTCATTCCGCTGGGCTGTGTCCAGCGGAGAGTGGAGCTCACCTGCTGCGCTCTGGACGGCTGGATCTTCTCATCACTGGACCGGACCGCTGATCATCCGTCGCTGGAGAGATCATCCGTTGCTGGATAGAAGAAAACGTTGGAGCGGGGAGCCGGGCCGAGAGTGGATTCACATCGCTGGATTTTTTTTTTTTATTAATAAAGGATTTTTTCTACGGTGTCTGTGTGTTTTTTTAACTATTTACACTTCCTTCGTGAAATGGTAGAGGTACAGTGTACCCCATTACCAATTCACATAGGGGGGGCCAGGATCTGGGGGTTCCCTTTGTTAAAGGGGTCTTCCAGATTCTGATAAGCCCCCCGCCCGCAGACCCCCACAACCACCGGGCAAGGGTTGTGGGGATGAGGCCCTTGTCCCCATCAACATGGGGACATCCTCCCCATGTTGAGGGCATGTGGCCTGGTGCGGTTCAGGAGAGGGGGGGGGCCGCACTCTGTCCCCCCCTCTTTTCTGCGGCCGGCCAGGTTAACGTGCTCGGATTAGGGTCTGGTGTGGATTTTTGGGGGAACTCCACGCCATTTTTTTTTTAAATTTGGGGTGGAGTTCCCCTTAAAATCCACACCAGACCTGAAGGGTCTGGTATGGATATTTGGGAAGAACCCCACGTCATTTTTTTTTTAAATTGACGGTGGGGTTCCCCTTAATATCCATATCAGACTTGAAGGGCCTGTTAATGGAATTTGGGGGGACCCCCAGATTTTTTATTTTAATTTTTTATGAATGAATCATCTCTGTAATTGCCAGAGCCGACAATTCATTAGAGCCGCAAAGCCGGTTTTAAATGCCTTTTTTCCTTTCAGAAATGACACTTTGTGCAGAGGCAGTTCTATGTACGGGAAACATGCGCTTTTTCACATGCTGACTTTACACCCCCCCTAGGTACGAAATTTTAAGTAATATTACACTTTTATTGTTTCACTTTTAGCATTATTAAATTCACTGCTCCTGAAAAAACGGCCGTTTTTAAAACTTTTTTTTGCATTGATACATGTTTCCTGGGACAGGACCCAGGTCCCCAAACACTTTTTAGGACAATAACTTGCATATTAGCCTTTAAAATTAACACTTTAGATTTCATATGTTCGAGTCCCATAGACTTTAACGGGGTTCTAAAGTTCACACAAACATTTGGTGTGTTCGCAAGTTCTGATGCGAACCGAACAGGGGGGTGTTCGGCTCATCCTTAATTGTGATACGCAAGCCCCTTCACCACAACATGGTCACGATCACGAAGGGGAATTGACACATGTATGTGCCTTTTTTTTTGTTTTTGTTTTTGCAGCCACAGTGCAGCACCAGAGGCCAGAAAAAATAGGCATGTACACATGCCTGAAAAAGTAGGTATTGTTGCAGCCGCTGCTACTGTAGCAGCGGCCAGAAAAATTGATGTTTTCCAGGCAGAAAGTGCACTAAAACATTTTGGCTTGAACCCTAGTTGGTGGCGGATAAGTCACACAAGTCATCCGGCATGCAGAGATAAAATACAGCAGCGTGTGGACCATTTTTAGCCCAAGGAAGCTCATCTCATCAGGCCTTTAGTCAAATGTATCGCCCACTGTCAGTCCCTTCGGGATCCATGCCTCATTCATCTTAATAAAGGTGAGGCAATCTTCTCTTCTTAGTGACAATACCTCCTGCTGCACTGAAGGTCCTTTCTGAAAGGACACTTGAAGCGGGGAAGGCCAGAAGTTCTATCGCAAATTGGGATAGCTCAGGCCACAGGTGCTGAGCTGTAGCTATGAAGAAGCACTAAGGTAGCTATAGGTAGCTATGAAGAAGCACTAAGGCATAGTGCGAAACGTCAGCTTTTCTTTTGTTGTGCTGTTTTTTGCTGTGGCATGTATTTTGTGATTTTTAATTAAAGGAGGAGTTTTTTTGGAGTGCGGCTGTCCCAGCTTTTTTCCTTCATCCTAACCTGCATTTTGATTGCACTGCCTGCACCCTTGGCTCGGACCACAGGAATCAGATTACCTGGTTCTCTTTGAGCGGTTACCCACTCTCTCATTTTCATTTCGGAGGTACAGTACATGTTGCCGAGAATGTGTTTCAAGCACGACAGCATCGCGCTGATTCTCGGCGACATGGTGCCGACATCTCGCACTCGCTGGAATAGACAAAGCACATTCCAGCGAGCGCGTCATAGAAGCGACGGGGATCCGACTTGGATTCCCGCCAATTCTAGCTGCAGCATTTGGCATGCATTCCTGAGAGGGAGAACTCCACGCCAATTTTTAAATAAAAAAACCGACATGGGTTTCCCCCCAGGAGCATACCAGGCCCTTAGGTCTGGTATGGGTTGTAAGGAGACCCCCCCTACACCGAAAAACCGACGTAGGGGGTCCCCCTACAATCCATACCAGACCCGTATCCAAAGCACGCTACCCGGCCGGCCAGGAAAGGAGTGGGGACGAGCGAGCGCCCCCCCTCCTGAGCCGTACCAGGCCGCATGCCCTCAACATGGGGGGGTTGGGTGCTCTGGGGCAGGGGGGCGCACTGCGGGGCCCCCCCACCCCAGAGCACCCTGTCCCCATGTTGATAAGGACAGGGCCTCTTCCCGACAACCCTGGCCGTTGGTTGTCGGGGTCTGCAGGCGGGGGGCTTATCGGAATCTGGGGTGGGTAGGTACCGGAGCATGATGGGACTGTGAGGCCTATATAAGTCGGATGCAAAACGCACACCTGTCATTGCAGCAAGAAGAGGCGTCGGGTCAACATCGGAAGGAGGGAGAAGAAGAGAAGAGAAGAAGAAGACGTCACAGAACAGCGGGCTGGCTGCCGCTAGTAATTGAGCTAACACACGAAGATAGCGGCGGCCAGCCCTGAAGGAGAAGGCACCGGAGAGCAGGAGGAAGAACCGGGGTGCGCAGAGTCAACAGCGGAGAGCGGCGAAGATTGAAGAAGACCCCCCGAGAGCGGAGAAGACCCCCCCGGAGAGCGGAGAAGACCCCCGGAGAGCAGAGGAGACCCCCCGGAGAGCAGAAGAAGAAGCCCCCCCTGGTGAAGGAGCTAAAGAAGACAAGGGGGGCCCCCGGAGCAGACTAATAAATTATTTTAAAAACCCTGTGTCGTGTTTATTAACTTTAACACTTTGCCTCCAGGTGAATGGGTAGGGGTACAATGTACCCCATATCCATTCACTTAGGGTGGGGGGCTGGTATCTGGGGGCCCCCTTATTTGAGGGGGCTCCCAGATTCCGATAAGCCCCCCGCCCGCAGACCCCGACAACCAATGGCCAGGGTTGTCGGGAAGAGGCCCTGTCCTTATCAACATGGGGACAGGGTGCTATGGGGTGGGGGGCCCCCGCAGTGTGCCCCCCTGCCCCAGAGCACCCAACCCCCCCATGTTGAGGGCATGCGGCCTGGTACGGCTCGGGAGGGGGGGGCGCTCGCTCGTCCCCACTCCTTTCCTGGCCGGCCGGGTAGCGTGCTTTGGATACGGGTCTGGTATGGATTGTAGGGGGACCCCCTACGTCAGTTTTTCGGCGTAGGGGGGGTCTCCTTACAACCCATACCAGACCTAAGGGCCTGGTATGCTCCTGGGGGGGAACCCATGTCGTTTTTTTTATTAAAAAATTGGCGTGGAGTTCTCCCTCTCAGGAATGCATGCCAAATGCCGCACCTAGAATTGGCGGGAATCCAAGTCGGATCTCCCGTCGCTTCTATGACGGCTTTGTCTCCATCGTGGCAAGCCAGCTCGGAGCTACTGTAGTCTGCTACCTGTCGTTCAAGTCGTTCTCTGAGGGTGGACCCCGAAGGGCTGTGGCGATGCGTAGGACTTAAAAAGCTCCACATGTCCTCCATCAACAACATGTCTGTAAAGCGTCCTGTCCTTGCCGGCGTGGTCATGGTAGGAGGAGGATTACTTTCACCTCTTCCACTGTTAGATTCCCGTTGTGCTGTGACATCACCCTTGTATGCTGTGTAAAGCATACTTTTCAATTTATTTTGGAACTGCTGCATCCTTTCCGACTTCCGGTAATTTGGTAACATTTCAGGCACTTTCTGCTTATACCGGGGTCTAGTAGCGTGGCCACCCAGTACAGGTCGTTCTCCTTCAGCCTTTTTATACGAGGGCCCCTCAACAGGCACGACAGCATTAAGACCCCATTTGCACAAGGTTGGATGCCGAGCTACTCATGTCCCGTTCCTCGTCCTCACTGATCTCACTGAATGTCTGTTCTTCCTCCCAGCCACATACAACACCACGGGTACCAGATAGGTGACAACGAGAACCCTGGGATGCCTGCTGTGGTTGGTCTTCCTCCTCCTCCTCTAAGCCACATTCCTCCTCTGACTCCTCTTCCTCACACTCCTCTTCCAGCGTTTCTGCAGGTCCAGCAAGCGATGCTGATAAGGCTGTTTCTGGTGGTGATGGTGACCACAACTCTTCCTCTTCACGCTCATCTAGGGCCTAATCCAGCACTCTTCGCAGGACACGTTCCAGGAAAAAAACAAATGGGATGATGTCGCTGATGGTGCCTTCAGTGCGACTAACTAGGTTTGTCACCTCCTCAAAAGGACGCATGAGCCTACAGGCATTGCGCATGAGCGTCCAGTAATGTGGCAAAACAATTCCCAGCTGCGCAGAGGCAGTCCTAGCACCCCGGTCATACAAATACTCGTTGACGGCTTTTTCTTGTTGGAGCAGGCGATCAAACATTAGGAGTGTTGAATTCCAACGTGTCGGGCTGTCGCAAATCAAGCGCCTCACTGGCATGTTGTTTCGCCGCTGGATATCTGAAAAGTGCACCATGGCTGTGTAGGAACGCCTGAAATGGCCACACACCTTCCTGGCCTGCTTGAGGACGTCCTGTAAGTCTGGGTACTTATGCACAAAGCGTTGTACAATCAGATTCAACACATGTGCCATGCACGGGACATGTGTCAACTTGCCCAAATTCAATGCCGCCAACAAATTGCTTCTGTTGTCACACACCACTTTGCCGATCTCCAGTTGGTGCGGAGTCAGCCACTGATCCACCTGTGCGTTCAGGGTGGACAGGAGTGCTGGTTTCTTTTGTCACAGGTTGCAAATGGCATCGCTGTTATCAGAGGCAGACACACAAAAAAAGCTACACTGCTGAGCTTTGCAATGACGGCATTCTGGTGGTGGCAACAGCATGCGTTGATTGGCGTGCTGTCTGGCTGACCCCGAGTGCCGATACATGCTGTCTGACTGTGCCACTAGCTCCTTGCGACGACCTCCCCCTGCTTCCAACTCGTCTCCTCCTCCTCTCTGTCTCCCCATCTGAACTTTCCCCCTGTTCTTCTTCTCTTCGAGCGGGCACCCACATGACATCCCCGAACACATCGTCATCATCAACCGCTTCACTTGTATCTGACAACTCAGCACAGGAAGCAGCAGCGGGTACATCATCATCATTACACCATACGTCCATGTGTGTAATGCTGCCTGACTAAGTCATACTGTATTCCTTTTATCTACATCCTCTGGCAATAATGGTTGCACATCACTAATTTCTTCCAACTGATTTGTAAATAACTCCTCTGACAGATCAAGTGAAGCAGCTGTAATGCTAGTGTTGGTGGTGGCGGCATGTGGGCGAGTGGTAACTTGAGAGGTGCCTGAAGCTGAGCTGGAGGAGGATGGTGCGTCAAGGTTCCGAGCGGAAGCTGTAGAAGATTGGGTGTCCTGTGTTAGCCAGTCAACTATGTCCTCAGAACTTTTCGAGTTCAGGGTACGTGGCCTCTGAACACTGGGCATTATTCTAGGGCCAAATTGAATCACAGCACCACGACTACGACGGCCCCTGCGGGGTGGCCTGCCTCTGCCTGTCATTTTTTTAAATTTGTTTAGTTGTACTATGCGTGCAATCTACTGTGACACCAGATAAGAGTGGCACTGTGCACTGGCAGAAGTTGGCAGACTAGACGTTGTAGGCCTGACACACACGCCTGCAGACAACTAACTGCTATTCTATTGCAGTCAAAATTGTGTTTTTTGTTTTTTTAAATAATCTACTGTGCCACCAGATTGGTGGCACTGGGCAAGTGGGCACAGTATACGCCGTGAGCCAGACACGCTGGCAGCCAGGCAACTGACTACTATTCTATTACAGTCAAAAAAAATTTTTTTTATGTTATCTACTGTACCACCAGATATATGAGTGGTGGTGGCACTGGGCACAGTATAAGCTGTGAACCTGACACACGCTGGCAATGACAAACAACTGACTACTATTCTCTATTGCAGCCAAAATTATTATTATTATTTTTTAATGTTATCTGCTGTGCCCCCAGATATATGAGTGGTGAGTGGCACTGGGCACAGTAGTATACGCTGTGAGCCTGACACACGCTGGCAATGGCAAACAACTGACTACTATTCTCTATTGCAGCCAAAATTATTATATATTTTTTTAAATGTTATCTACTGTGCCACCAGATATATGAGTGGTGAGTGGCACTGGGCACAGTAGTATACGCTGTGAGCCTGACACACACTGGCAATGGCAAACAACTGACTACTATTCTCTATTGCAGCCAAAATTATTTTATTTTTTTTAAATGTTATCTACTGTGCCACCAGATATATGAGTGGTGATTGGCACTGGGCACAGTAGTATACGCTGTGAGCCTGACACACGCTGGCAATGGCAAACAACTGACTACTATTCTCTATTGAAGCCAAAATTATTATTATTTTTCTTAAATGTTATCTACTGTGCCACCAGATATATGAGTGGTGATTGGCACTGGGCACAGTAGTATACGCTGTGAGCCTGACACATGCTGGCAATGGCAAACAACTGACTACTATTCTCTATTGCAGCCAAAATTATTATATATTTTTTAAATGTTTTCTACTGTGCCACCAGATATATGAGTAGTGAGTGGCACTGGGTACAGTAGTATACGCTGTGAGCCTGACACACGCTGGCAATGGCAAACAACTGACTACTATTCTCTATTGCAGCCAAAATTATTATTATTTTTTTAAATGTTATCTACTGTGCCACCAGATATATGAGTGGTGAGTGGCACTGGGCACAGTAGTATATGCTGTGAGCCTGACACACGCTGGCAATGGCAAACAACTGACTACTATTTTCTATTGCAGCCAAAAATGTTTTTTTTTTAAATGTTATCTACTGTGCCACCAGATATATGAGTGGTTATTGGCACTGGGCACAGTAGTATACGCTGTGAGCCTGACACACGCTGACAATGGCAAACAACTGACTACTATTCTCTATTGCAGCCAAAATTTTTTATTTTTTTTTTAAATGTTATCTACTGTGCCACCAGATATATGAGTGGTGGGTGCGGCACTGGGCACAGTAGTATACGCTGTGAGCCTGAGACACACACACGCTGCCTGGCAGGCAACTGCAATTAGATTACAGAGAAAAAAAAAAGCAGACTCATATACTAGCCCTAAAAAGGGTTGTTTGGGGTGCTGTCAGGACGCTGTCCTTACAGCAGAGATCAGATGAGTCTTTCAGGACTAGAGTGGACAATGAAAACACTGGTCTAGCTATAGATTTCCCTATTAAAACAGCAGCAGCTACACTGTCCCTCCTCTCACTAAGACTGCAGGTTCCGAATGATTCTAAAATGGATGCTGTCCAGGTGGTGGGAGGGTCTGGGAGGGAGGGTATGCTGCTGATTGGCTGGAATGTGTCTGCTGACTGTGAGGTACAGGGTCAAAATTTGCTCAATGATGACGAATAGGGGGCGGATCGAACATCGCATATGTTCGCCCGCGGTGACGAACGCGAACAAGCGATGTTCGCTGGGAACTATTCGCCGGCGAACAGTTCTGCACATCACTACTCCTCCAGTCCCCCCCCCTCCTCCTCCGGTCCCCCCCATCCTCTTCCAGTCCCCCTCCGTGTGCTCCTAAGGCCCCGTACACACGGTCAGTTTGGTCCGATGAGAATGAACCGAAGTTCATTTTCATCGGACCAAACCGACCGTGTGTATAAGCTATCGGTCTGTTTTCCTTCGGTCCAAAATTTTAAAACATGCTTCAAAACCGAACCGATGGACCGCTGCCCGATCGGACCAAACCGATGGTTAGTACAGAAAAGCATTGGTTCAAAACCCACGCATGCTCAGAATCAAGTCGACGCATGCTTGGAAGCATTGAACTTCGTTTTATTCAGCACGTCGTGTGTTTGACGTCACCGTGTTCTGACCCGATCGGATTTTGGACTGACGGTGTGTACACATATCAGGCCGTACGGCCACTTCAGAGGTGAACCGATGAAAACGGTCCGTCGGACGATTCTGATCGGTTTTGTCCGACCGCGTATACGGGGCCTTATACAACATTCATGAGAGGAATTTGCTTACAAAAAAAAGTCAGAGTACAGGGGAAAGAAAATATACTAGTGTTGTCAGAAAGCAAGGCATGGGGGCAATATGGTTTTGTTATAAGAATCAAATGCTTTAAGCAATGTGTGTAATAATATGACCTATAAAGAAATGTGCTAGTTTAGTAAAATGAGTTCAAAAGGAAGATACCAAACACTTGCTAAAAATAAATAATCAATGCAATATACCATAAAAGAAAACTTTTTGGAGGAAATAAAACATAATTAGGAACGCCTTGGGGGAATTACAGCATACACATAAACAGGAAAAGCAGGTAACCTATATAAGTTTTTTTAACAGGGAGTGTTTAGGAAAATCAGCTACACTTGTAAGCATTCTTGGGGTGGGGAAATGTAATACACGTTTACATCATCTGGCATGAGGAAAAATACCATGTAAATGAGAACAATGTAACTCAGAGTTACGAAGAGAAATTTCCATGGTATTTAAATGCTGATTTACTAAAAGAGAAGAGAGCTAATTTAACCTTAGGGTAACTGTGTTTGCTTTAAAACATTTAGTCGTGTACAAGGGAAATTCCTATTTTTTTTTAAATGACCTTTTACTTGATTTGGTATTTTTGTTGAATATAGTTTCACTTTGTGGAATTTTAACTCCTTCAGTAAATAAACTCAATAGATTGATGATGGGCAGAAATGTTAATTAAAGGAGAAGTTTGGGGTCCTGGTTCTAGGACATTGGAGAGCAAACGTGTGCTCCTGTGATTTACAAGAGAAGTGTGACCAAAAGTTTGGCCATACTCCTCTTTTAAGTAGAGTTATAGTATAGTAAGAATGAAAGTGGTTTGACAAACACCAAAATTCTTGGGGCGTTCGACCGTTTGTTCGGGCCGACGAACTACCACAATGCACTGCGCTGCTGCATTGGAAGCCTTGATTGGCTTAAGCAATGAAAGCTTTGCTCAATCAGGGCACATAGCACTGTCAGAGCCATCATTGGACACTGTGATGATGACTCTCTCCAATTATGACTCATTGCTCTTAGTCCCACCCCACACTACAAAAATATTCTCCCCATAACGACCATTTTCAGCGTGATATTGGTGTGGAGAGATATAGAACAGGGCTGTGTTCAGTGCTACTAGTGAGTTAGTGTGCTATAGTGTATTATTGTGATTCTATTGTCAGTAGGGATGAGCCGAACACCCCCCTGTTCGGTTCGCACCAGAACCTTCGAACGAACCGAATGTTCGCGCGAATATTTAGAACCCCATTGACGTATATGGGACTCGAACGTTCGAATTCAAAAGTGCTAATTTTAAAGCCTAATATGCAAGTTATTGTCGTAAAACGTCTTTGAGAACCCGGGTCTTGCCCCAGGGAACATGAAGCAATGGAAAAAAAGTTTTAAAAACTGTATTTTTTTCAGGATTCTTGAAAAAACAACCATTTTTAAAACAGTTTTTCTATTGATACATGTTCCCTGGGGCAAGACCCGGGTTTTCAAAGACGTTTTCACAGGCATACTATAGACGCCCAGCAGGTACAATATTTAAAGGAATTTTAATATTTTTTTTTTTCAATTTAAGCATCATTAAAATCACTGCTCCTGGAGCAGTGATTTTAATGATGCTTAAATAAAAAAAAAAGAAAAATTTCTTTAAATATTGTACCTGCTGGGTGTCTATAATATGCCTGTGAAGTGGCACATGTTTAGAACTGTCCCTGCACAAAATGAGATTACTATAAGAAAAAAGTTATTTAAAACTGCTTGCGGCTTTAATGTAATGTCTGGTCCCTGCAATATGGATGAAAATCATTGAGAAAAATAGCACAGACACAGACCGTACACACACCACGTAGCTTTAGGTGCAAACTACAGAGCACACGGCCAGTACACACCAAGTAGCTTTAGATGCAAACTACAGAGCACACGGCCAGTACACACCAAGTAGCATTAGGTGCAAACTACAGAGCACACGGCCAGTACACACCAAGTAGCTTTAGGTGCAAACTACAGAGGACACAGGCAATAAACCATGTAAGAATACTGCAGTTAGCACAATCACCTGCCTGCCAGTAAACCTGCAGGCGGCCTTTTATAGTTTGGGGTGTGTACTAAACCCCCTGAGCCATAATTGGCCAAAGCCAATTATGGCTCTTCGTTTTTTGAAAGCTTAGATTGGCCAAGCATGCGGGTCATAGTGCATGCTTGGCCAATCATCAGCCAGCAATGCACTGTGATGCCGCAGTGAATTATGGTCTGTGAAATGTAACTCGAATTTGGCGCTAACGAACGGTCGAACATACAATGTTCGAGTCGAACATGAGTTCGACTCGAATACGAAGCTCATCCCTAATTGTCAGTGTAGAATATCAGTTTAGTGTGAATCCAGTGATAGTGCAGTGTAAGTGTAGTTTGACCATTAATTTTACTTTAGTGTCAGTTAATTTTGTCAGGGCAGGTTTCCTGCAGTATATTTCAGTGTGTTACTGCACCCTTAATGCAGTATACTTCAGTGTGTTAGTGCACGTTTAACGCAGTATATTTCAGTGCGTTACTGCATGTTTAACACAGTATATTTCAGTGCCTTAGTGGACATTTAACACAGTATATTTCAGTGTGTTACTGCACGTTTAACACAGTATATTTCAGTGCATTATTGCACGTTTAATACAGTATATTTAAGTGCGTTAGTGCAAATTTAATGCAGTATATTTTAGTGTGTCGGTGCACGTTTAATGCAGTATATTTCAGTATGTTAGTCTATGTTTAACACAGTATATTTTTACTGCACATTTATTTACGTATGTTTATGTGTGTTACTATATGTTTAACGCAGTATATTCCAGTGTGTTACTGCGTGTTTAACGCAGTATATTTCACTGTGTTACTGCACAATTAACACAGTATATTTCAGTGAGGAGGTGCACGTTTAACGCTGTATATTGCAATGTGTTAGTGAACGTTTAACGCTGTATATTTCAATGCGCAGGTGCGCGTTTTTCACAGTATTTTTCAGTGCAGTATATTTCAGTGTGTTAGTGCTCATTTACCACAGTATATTGCAGTACATCAGTGCAGTTTTACTGTAGTATATTTTAGTGTGTCAGTGGAGTGTGTCTCTGTAGTGAGTACGCAAGTAAAAGTGCACCAAACACCACTTTCCATTGATTACCGCTTCTGAACCAGTTATACTGCGGCAGGCTGGCTCCCTTGTGCGAGCCGTCGTACCTGTATGTCGGCTCCTTAAGACACCTCGAGCGGTGCACACATGCCCAAAGTATGTCCACTGAGGCGATGCAAGTTTGTTTCAGAATGTGAATGGGGGATGTGTGTGTGTAAATACACAAATCCTGGTTCTCTCAGGGGCAAGGAGACTAATCGTGTATTCATACAAAGTATAAACACCGATCTCTCTCTTCCCCTAGTCAGTCCCACTCCCCCTACAGTTAGAACACACATTAGGGAACACAGTTAACCCCTTGATCACCCCTAATGTTAACCCCCTCCCTGCCAGTGTAATTTTTTTACAGTAATCAGTGCATTTTTATAGCACTAATCGCTGTATAAATGTCACTGGTCCCAAAAATGTGTCAAAAGTGTCCGATTTGTCCGCCACAATATCGCATTCCCGATAAAAATCACTGATAGCCGCCTTTACTAGTAAAAAAAGAAAATAATACTAAAAATGTCATAAATCTATCTCCTATTTTGTAGCCGCTATAACTTTAGCGCAAACCAATCAATATATGCTTATTGCGATCGGCCTAAACTGAGGAAAAAAATAATTTTTTATTTTTTTATTGGGATATTTATTATAGCAAAAAGTAAATAAAAGTAAAAGTAAAGATATTGGCCTGGATTCACAAAGCACTTGCGCCGACGTATCTCGAGATGCGCCGCGTAAGTGCAAATATGCGCCGTCGTATCTGTGCGCCGGACCCACAAACTAAGATACGCCTAAAAATAAGCTCCATTCCGCCAACGTAACTTGCCTACGCTGGAGTGGGCGCAAATATGGGCTGGACGCAAATATGGGCTGGAGAGCAGCTGCAGCAGCACCGTTACAGACGAGCTGAGCAACCACACTTGCAGGACAACACATCTGTATGCCAACATAACAGGGGCAGCCATGGTCATAGCACTACTGCGTCCACAGGCACGGAGGAGGGCACAGGAGAGGATATACCGAACGCGCATGAACGTCTTCGGCATGGGGGAATCGGAGGTGTAACGCATCTTCAGATTTAGCCCTGATGCCATGCTGGAATTAGCCACAGCCCTGCATAATGAAATCACCAACCAGACAGAACGCTCACATGCAGTGCAGCCACTAGTCAAGGTACTGGCAACACTGCATTTCCTCACCAGTGGATCTTTCCAACGTACAAGTGGAGTCGTGTCTGGGATGTCACAATCCACCATGAGCAGATGCGTGCACCAGGTTGTCCCCGCAATCTTCACACGCATGTCCCACCACATCATCAAACCCACCCATGAGCACCTGCGGCAGAAGGCAATGCAGGATTTCTACAGAATTGCCGGATTCCCACGCACCGTGGGGGCCATTGATTGCACACATGTGGCACTACGGCCCCCCTGTGCCACAGAGCACATATACCGCCTCCCGTGGCCCTGAGGTGCCTCTTCACCTTCGCCAGCTTTTCCCTGACACGCCGACGCATGTCATTAATTTTCTTCTGCACCTCCTTCCATGTTCGGGTTTCGTGTCCGAGGGTGTTCAGCTCCAGGGTCACCTTCTGCAGGATTTCAAGTTTCCTGGCCTTGCTTGTCCTCCCGCTCTGTGCTCCGTGGAGGTATGTATCATACTTCCCAATGACCCTCTCATCCACGGAGAAGTTCTTCTTGCGCTTCTCCTTCTCACTGTCACTGTCTAACATGTCGTCTGCACCAGGGAACACAAGCCGGCGTACTGTGCGTTGGACGTGCGTCTCGCTGGGCGTACGTTATGTTCACGGCGTACGCAGTGATCCGGCGTAGCTTAGGCGGTTGTGCTGGTGTGGTTGTGCGCAGGCGCAGGGGGTGCCGTGCATGCGTCCACATCACGGTGCATGCCCAGTTCGTGATACGCCGGGCATAAATCGATGCGCCACGCCGGCGTACCTGTCTGGCGCTCGGGCCAGCATTTGCATGGGGTCACGCCCACTTCCACCTATGCCGGCGTGCGCCTTCGAACCCCACGCCATGCTGTTGCAGCGTTGGGTGCACTGGCTTGCTGAATGCAATGCTTGCCTCACCACGCTATGTTGTCGTGCCGTACGGTGTGTGCGCTACGGCGACGTAGCCAGTGCCTTGCTCTCTGTAAATCTGGGCCTACGTGTCCACAGGCAAAGGTGGACATTTGTCCTCAGGCAGGGCATCATTTCTTCTGTTTAGTAATGTTGCCCATGTTATCCAGCCACAGCATGCAGAGGAGGTGGTGGTCTGGCTTACTAAATCATCCTCCTCATCCTCCGCCACCCAAGCAGAGAACAGTGTGTAGTCCACTGCAGCAACCAGAGTGACTTATTCTGCCTCCTTGACCATTGCTACTCCAGATGTAGCCCCAAAATCATGCATGGAGGAGTCAGCTGAGATATTTGAACACAGCGTCAGTCACTTGCCCCTTGACAATGCACAGCCATTACTTGGTTCAGATCTTGGTTCTGAGGTTGAGGACGGTAGGAACATGATCCTACAGAGACAGCACTGATGAACAAAAAATTGGGAGTCATGTTCCCCCAGCCATAGCGTATTGCCAAGTTGTCTCCTGTGACAAGAAGGATGGAGGGGATATTGATGATGAGGTCACTGACTCGACTTGGGTGCCAGATAGAGCAGAGGAGAAAAGTGAGGGTGAGGCACAACCCCAAATATGCAGCCATCATGGAAGAATAGAGAGCAGCTACCCTATTCCACCAGATTGTGGAGTTGTTATCTCCTGGTGCACTTCTCACAGCTCAGGTGTATGGTCTTTTTTAGCACATGTGCAGCCAATTTCACTGTTGCAATTTGCAAACATGGCCTCAAGCACATCAAGCGTGGCAAAAATACCAGCTATTTGGGTACCACAAGCTTGACAAGGCATTTACCCTCCCACCACTCAGCCATTGGCAAGAGCACTTGAAAGCCACACAAAAGGGATGCAATTCTGCTCCTCCTCACGCCCCACTTTTCCGATCTACCCCCTTATACCTCATGACCTCTCAGCAGCCTCCACTGATAGGGATGATGGTATAGCGCAGGGTGTCCCAGGTCCTTGCAGCACGTCTACCAGTAGCAGGCAAATTTCTCTGCCCCATCTGCTGCAATGAAGAAAAAAAATACAGTCACTGCCACCCACATGCACAGCATCTAAATTCAAGCTTTTCAAAGCTGCTGGCTTTACTACTCATGCCTTTCTGTCTGGTGGATTTTGCCCCTTCCATGAATTTGCAGAATCTGCTGTACCACAATGGCAGGTTCCCAGTCACTATTTATTTTCACGTAAGGCCATTCCAGCTCGCTACCATCACATGGAAGGCAATGTTGTGACATCGTTGGGCAAGGCATTCAGCCGCAAAGTCCACATTACTGCTCACGCATGGTCCAGCAAGCAAGGTCAGGAACTATATATTTTGTTCACGGCACACTGGGTAACTCTGCTTGCAACTCGGAAGGATGCAGGACAGGGCTCAGTACTAGTAACTAGTGGTGTAGATGCAAAATTTGCCCGCTCCACCCCCTCCTCTACCTCCTCCATGTTACCGGATTCAGAACGATCCCGCTTTAGCCAAATTTCGCAGTTCCTACATCAAATTTGGATGGATAAACTGTCACCACCACAATTCACGAAATACGAGGCTTGGTGTGGACAAGTTACGGAGCTGAGAGGTGGCATTTCTGTGATATACTCGTCCCTCACTCACCCTACTGCAAAGTCTTCTTATATGGAAGCCTGAGAAACTGATTTCAACTATAATTGAGACCTGGATACCTGGCATAAAGCTTGCTCAAAGTCCTTCAAGGGAATTCCTAAATGTTTCCCTAATGGAAGCTAATATCAAGGTAATATCAAGGTGTTAACTAGGTGGTGTTTCACTCCCACTAAAATAGCAGCCATAGATCCATCAGTGGATTCAACTTGCTATAGAGGCTGTCAACTCTCTGGGTCAATGGCCCACATATGGTGGCAATGTCCTAAGATTTGCCCCTATAGGAGACAATTTTTTAATTAAATTGACATGGACATGGTCACTAATTGGCAGGTTCCCAGGTCCCCATCTGTAGCCCTCCTAAATGCTCAAATACCTCATATATCAAAGGCTGCACAAACATTAATTTATCCTCACAGGAGCCAAACTAACAATAGCCAAGGCATGGGAGAAACCTAAACCTTTCATTTCAGAAACCAAGCAGAAAATATCTTGAATAATGACCCAAGAAAAATTGTCCAGTATCCTAAACAACACAATCCTGAAGTGGAAAAAAATCTGGGAACCATGGGCCAACTTTATAGGGCTTTCACTTAACCAAGATGTTCCATCAACTCCCAAATCTACATTAAACTCTCGTTGGGCACTTCTCTATTTCAATTTCCTTATCCCTTATACTCCTTCTCTTTTTCCCATTCTCTTCTGTCCTTTATTTTTGTTTATTATTCTCAGATTGATGAGATACCTGGAGACGACTTTAAGGTTTACTAATTACTTTCTGTTAACTGGGAACACATAGTGCTAGATAAGAAACTCTGGAATACCAAATGTATAATAGAACCACTATAATCGAGAAGCTCAGAAGGTCTCTCTTTCTTAGCACAGTCAGATCCCGATAGGGGTGCTAAGGGAATAAGAGGATCTTAGTCCTTTCTAAAAAAAAAATTAAAAGAAGCCCCACTGGGATATTATAACACTAAAAGCTTTTATATTACTGTAGCGCTCACCCCCGAAGGAGCCGCTGATTAGTTTTGGGACCGGCTTTCTAAGTTACCTTCTTGACTTGGTCTAGGGGTGATTTTTGTGAGTGTGAGCAAAGAGCAAGTGTCCAGACACCAATTCAGTTTTTCAATGCTTTATTCCAAGGCCCAACCTGGCCAACATCAACATGACACACGATAGAGAAGGTTGATGAGCGTAGAGGAACTTTTAATATCAGGCCTTGGATATTCAGAGAGAGCAAGCCTGCTCTCAGCAATAGAGTAGCTCAATTCGTCGCCACCCCAATCAGGGTGGGTAAAGTGCCCCCGGACAGGCAGCTATCTCAGGCCTGGCAGCCGGAGCGTCACCTATAAATCACTGGGAGGAAACAGACCTCTGCCACAGGCTGACTCAGGGCCTCTGCCACAGGCTGGATAATTTTGGATTTGTGATAAAACAGTTTGAGCAAATCCTCCCAATCAGTTCAATCATTGTCACCCACTGACAGCTTGAGCATACCTGTCATACGGTGTGGTGACCGGATCCCCAATGGTTTGTCTGGGCCTCCTGGACAACCTGGACAACCTCTAGTTCTAGGTTCTCCCGGGCCAATCCCCCATCGCACAGCTCCCAGCTTAGGATCCTCTCAGCAGAAGGCAGGGACCCAGCAAGTCGCTGGGGCCCCTTTCAATAGTAGGAAGAGGCTCTGCATAGTACACGGCCTCAGCATGTCAGGACACGGTGGCGGGGCCCATGGATGCGTGTATCCTGAAGGTGGGTACCGCACCTGGAACTCGGGCCCCGCAAGCAGAACCCACCAAAAGCGGCTGCCCCAGATATATCCCCCCCAGCATGCCCAATGAGGGAAGACTC
Source organism: Rana temporaria (assembly GCF_905171775.1). NCBI lineage: Eukaryota > Metazoa > Chordata > Amphibia > Anura > Ranidae > Rana > Rana temporaria. The sequence goes on from NC_053490.1 coordinate 341,310,000, forward strand.
CTCTGGATGGCTGCTGGGAGCAGGTGGGTCTGCCAGAATCCCTCTAGCGCCAACTGCCGCCCAGGGGTGTCAATGTACCCCTGGAGCGCAGACTGACCTACAGGACAAATTCTGGAATGGACAGCAGCCTGAATTTCCATAATTTGTGAATGGGAGTAAAACTAAGCCTCCCATTCCCACTAACTTTTGTGTAGCGTCCATACTGAAAGCAGGGGGGTGCTACATACTCCTCCCACTTGAATGGACACTGTCCCCAGTGTCCCAAAAGCATTCGAGCCTGAATGCTGACCTGATACTGATCAAAAATAGGAAAGTAGGAAAAGAGAGAAAAGCACATTTGAAAAAAAAACATTAGCATTACAATCTACTATACATATACATGACATACACACATACACAACCCTGCTATCTGACTGCCATTCTCCGCAGCATGGATGACAGGTGGGTCCAAAAACAAACCTGTATGTAAAAGGAAACACGTGATATATAAAAAAAAAACATGCATCCTAGCATATCCATGTGACATTCTTTTGCATTTGCAACTTCTCAATTTAGGATGAGGACTGCACGCTCAGGCCTGAACGTGAAATCCTCTCCAGTTAGCATAAACCTGTAAGTACTGGCAAAGAGATACTTTATGCAGAAAACAACACATTAGTAATGACATTGTCCCTTAGAGTAACGGGGCAGAGCATTGCCCCTAGTGGTCAATGCGCTGGTACTGCAACAGTCCATCAATCAAGAAAAAGGGAAGAAAAAAAATAGTTCTTCTTTCCAAACAGATCTTCCAATAATGTACCTTCAAAGTTTGACAGACCTCCACTCTGACTGAACCCACCCCCCAAAGAGTTCTGCGCAAGAGAAAAAATCAAGTCCATGTGGTTCTGGGGGAGCAGGGGGAATAGGGGAACTGGGACAAAAAAAACACAGTCAAAAGAGTGGGCATACTTGTCCGTAACCTCCCTGTTCTGGGGGAAGTGCCCTAACTGAGCACCCCACATGGCCCTACACCAGGGCCTGCAACAAGAACACCCGGTCAAGACGGGACAACATGTCTCAGGTTAGGAGAGCGGTGAGTCTAATGAACAGACGGCACACAAAGGACTCACCCGCTCCCTATGGCAAACATGGACCACTGGGTATAATCTGAACTGGGCGCTTCTTCCTCCTTCTTCTTCCAGCAGAGCCCCAACACCCTCCGAAATCCTGCTGTTCTTGGAATTGCGGCTCGAATAGATGATCAGGCAGATCATTCCCTTCAGCAGTGGGATCGCCCGACCAGAACTCCCAATCCGATGTATCGGTCTCTTCCACTCCGGCAGGGAGATAGGTCAGCAAGGTGGCGGTCTGGTTGGATCATATGGCCCTTCGGACTCGTTCCCAGTCAATCCGTCCAGGGGATTTCTCCGCAACAGTCATGCTCCGCACAGGGGTTGCATCCGTGTGGTTGGCCTCATGGGTAGGCCCAATTTGCAAGCAGGCCGCGCGGGCCACAACATCGCTCAGCCTCCCCGATTCATTCAATGGGCTCACCTTCTGGGAGTAGACAATCTCAGCAGCCGACGGTAAAACTTTCCTAGAGGGGCCGACGGTACTCTCGTCATCAAAGGCCTCTGGCTCCCCGCTCACCTTGGTGAGAAAGGTCTCCGGCCATAAGGCCTCCTCCTCCTCCTCCATGGCGACAGCTCCCAAGGATAGGTTCACCCAATATTCCCGCGGGGGTCCAGCCACCGGCATGGTGGCGAACAAGGGCGCCTGACATTGCAGGCATCAGGCGAATGGCAAAAAGTGAATGGCCAGTCCCTCGCACCGGGGACACAGGAAGCCCAGCATCTCCGTTCCTCCGGAGGACAGCAAAACAAACTGTCCCGCTGTGGACAGTCGGATCCCCATGTCTGTCACAGACATTCCAAGTCCCACAGGCTCGGCATGTGACCTTGGCGCAGTAGTAAGGCACCTTAATGCAGCTGTGGCCTTTAAAGTCTCGGTCATTCTCAGCAGCGAACCGTTCCGGTCAAAGGAAAGGGTGGTTCTGGCAATTTGGCACGCCAATGGGCGTTCCCTCTCTAGGTGGCGCGAAATCACTCGGCACATGACACGCAGGGGAGGGTGACTCCTCCCACTTGGAAAACCTGTCCAGGCACGTTGCTGTCGCGCACCAATTTGCACGTACGCCCAGGCTCAGCGGTGCAAGGTTAACCCCCTCGCCGCCGGACAGTTTTCACAGGACACTTAATGCTCTTCGTCCCTTTAGTAAATCACACTCATACTTTCTCTGGTTGTCAGTGGCAACAGCCGCAATCCCGGACGAGCCCCCACGTGTAGCGCTCACCCCCGAAGGAGCCACTGATTCGTTTTGGGACCAGCTATCTAAGTTACCTTCTTGACTTGGTCTAGGGGTGATTTCTGTGAGTGTGAGCAAAGAGCAAGTGTCCAGACACCAATTCAGTTTTTCAATGCTTTATTCCAAGGCCCAACCTGGCCAACATCAACATGACACACGATAGAGAAGGTTGATGAGCGTAGAGGAACTTTTAGTATCAGGCCTTGGATATTCAGAGAGAGCAAGCCTGCTCTCAGCAATAGCGCAGCTCAATTCGTCGCCACACCAATCAGGGTGGGTAAAGTGCCCCCGGACAGGCAGCTATCTCAGGCCTGGCAGCCGGAGCGTCACCTATAAATCACTGGGAGGAAACAGACCTCTGCCACAGGCCTGACTCAGGGCCTCTGCCACAGGCTGGATAATTTTGGATTTGTGATAAAACAGTTTGAGCAAATCCTCCCAGTCAGTCCAATCATTGTCAACCACTGACAGCTTGAGCATACCTGTCATAGGGTGTGGTGACCGGATTCCCGATGGTTCGTCTGGGCCTCCTGGACAACCTCTAGTTCTAGGTTCTCCCGGGCCAATCCCCCATCGCAGAGCTCCCAGCTTAGGATCTTCTCAGCAGAAGGCAGGGACCCAGCAAGTCGCTGGGGCCCCTTTCAATAGTAGGAAGAGGCTCCGCATGGTACACGGCCTCAGCATGGCAGGACACGGTGGCGGGGCCCATGGATGCGCGTACCCTGAAGGTGGGTACCGCACCTGGAACTCGGGCCCTGCAAGCAGAACCCTCCAAAAGCGGCTGCCCCAGATATATCCCCCCCAGCATGCCCAACGAGGGAAGACTCCTCTCATTGGCTGCTGGGAGCAGGTGGGTCTGCCAGAATCCCTCTAGCGCCAACTGCCGCCCACGGGTGTCAACGTACCCCTGGAGCACAGACTGACCTACAGGACAAATTCTGGAATGGACAGCAGCCTGAATTTCCATAATTTGTGAATGGGAGTAAAACTAAGCCTCCCATTCCCACTAACTTTTGTGTAGCGCCCATACTGAAAGCAGGGGGGGGGGGCGCTACATTACTATAAGAAGTACTGAAACTATAATTAAGATGTCTTCTCTTCTTTTTTTTATATACATATTCTGGACATGTGATCAATTTTTCCAAGTTCTCAGCCTCTTGATTCAAATATTTATTTATTTATGCATTGTTATTTATTAATTTATAAAAATGTTACATTTTACAATGTATTGTATAACTTTTGAAAATAGAATGTTTTGAAAGAAAAAAATACATTTAAGTTTTTGGTTGTAACATGACAAAATGTGGAAACTTTCAAAGGGTATGAATACTTTTTCAAGGCACTGTATATACTTTATATTGTTAATGTCATTTTATACAAATAAAATACTCTATTTATCTCTTAAGGGTGCCATGAATACAATTTTTCTTCTCTCCCTTCTTTTTTTTCTTCTTTTTATATTTAATTATGGTCACTATTGTTCACTCAATTATGTGCATTTGTAAATTTTTCCTAATATTTTGCACGTTGACTTACATCAATTTACAAGTGGAGACCTCTAAATATACTTAGGGTATCAATGGGCACTACTGTATATTTACACGTTGTTAACCACGTAAGGACCGCCGCCTGTAGATATATGTCGAAACAATGACCATGTCTGCCTTGCAGTGGGTGGGGGGTCCGTACTGACCCCCCCCCCCCCCGGTGCCGGCAGCGGTCCATTTCACTTCAGGAGCGATCCGGTATGAGGGGGCGGCCATTGATTTCTGGCCACGGCCTCGCGATCGCTCCTGGCGAATCCGATGCTTCCCCTGCCTGTGTAATGTAAACACAGGCAGGAGGAAGTGATGTCACTCTCCTCGAGGCGGTCTTTTTGACCGGAGCTCGAGGAGAGAAGACATCCACAGTAAGTTGCACCAACAGCACACTGACACCAGGCACACGTAGGCACACTTTCCACCCCCCAGTCACCCCCCAGATCACCCCCTGCACCCCCAGTCACAATGTCACTGATTGCAGTGGTCATTTATTTACTGATCACTGCATGCAGTGTCATCTGTGACAGTAAAAAGTATTAGGGCAGTTAGCTTTAGTCTCCTATAGGTCCAGGGTACCCCATAACTCCCACTAATAAAGGTTTAACCCCTTGATCGACCCCCAGGTAACCCTTTCACCCCCTGTCGCCAGTGTCACTAAACTATAGTTTTTCTGATCGCTGTATTAGGGTCGCTGGTGTCGCTAGGTTGCCAGTTATTTTTTTAGGTTCACCGTTCACAGGTTTTTATAGCGTCAGGTACCCCCATATATTATCTAATAAAGGTTTTAACCCCCTGATTGCCCCTAGAGTTAACTCTTTCACCAGTGATCACTGTATAAGTGTTACGGGTGACGCTGGTTAGTTAGTTTGCTGTTTATAGCATCAGGGCACCCACCGTATATAACCAAATAAAGGTTTAACCCCCTGATCGCCCGGCGGGTGATATCAATTAGGTTTTATCATCAGTGAGGGTCTGCGTCGCCCCAGGCAGCGTCAGGTTAGTGCCAGCAGCGCTAACACCCACGCACTAAGCATACACCTCCCTCAGTGGTATAGTATCTGAACAGATCAATATCTGATCTGATCAGATCTATACTAGTGTGCCCAGCAGTTTAGGGTTCCAAAAAAATGCATTTTTAGCTGGATCAGCCCAGATACCTGATAGCACCTGCATTTTGCCCCTCCGACCAGCCCAGCCCAGCCCACCCAAGTGCAGTATCGATTGATCACTGTCACTTACAAAATACGAAACACATAACTTCAGCATTTGCTTAGCAGGTACGCCATTCAGTTGCAGCATGGATTTATTTATCTTGACAGCAACAGCTTTTGCTCCCACAATATATAATATAATGACTCCAACGCTGTAGGAGGTGAATTTACCACCACAGTTAAAAAAAGAGCATATATGCCAAAGCATGGGGGCAGCAGGGCGGAGGAGCGATTTTGCTCCAAATGCCGCGTACATACGGTCGGAATTCCGATGGAGGCTTGCCCGTGGAAAAGTCTGACCGTGTGTACGCGGCATAACTTTTTATGCCGCGTAAATACGGTCAAAATTCTGATGGAGGCTTGCCTGTGGAAAAGTCCGACCGTGTGTATGCGGCATAACTTTTTATGCCGCATACATAACGGTCGAAATTCCGACGGAGGCTTGCCTGTGGAAAAGTCGATCGTGTGTACGCGACATAACTTTTGCGGGAGGGTGCCCCCATGCTTCGGCATATATAAATGGTGCATGTATGCCCATCATTAGAAGTGGGTAGATGAAGGGAGGTATTCTAATGGTGAGCATACCCACCGATCAATCTCTTTTTTTCGTTCAGCCAACAGGCTGCATGAAAAAAAAGATTACAATATATGTCCAAAAAGGACCAGCAACGTACTGGTATGTTGCTGGACTTTGAATAGTTATACCAGAATGATGCCTGCGGGTTTAGGTATCATCTTGGTATCATTCTTTTCAGCCAGCGATCGGCTTTCATGAAAAAGCAATCCTATCAGCTAATTAGCCTCTAGACTGCTTTTATAAGCAGTGGGAGCGAATGTCCCCCCCCCCGGATATAAACAGCGCCATTTTGAAATTGGGAACGCATATTATCACACAACGATCTTGGTGTGGTCAGATGCTTTGAGGGCAGAGGAAAGATCTGGGGTCTAATAGACCCCAATTTTTTTTTAAAAAGAGTACCTGTCACTACCTATTGCTATCATAGGGGTTATTTACATTAACTGAGATAACAATAAAAATGATAAAAAAAAAATGGAAGGAACAGTTTAAAAAATAATAAAAAATAAATAAATAATAATAAAAAAAGCACCCCTGTCCCCCCCTGCTCTTGCGCAAAGGCGAATGCAAGCGTCGGTCTGGCGTCATATGTTAACAGCAATTGCACCATGCATGTGAGGTATCACCACAAAGGTCAGATCGAGGGCAGTCATTTTAGCAGTAGAACTCCTCTGTAAATCTAATGTGGTAACCTGTAAAGGCTTTTAAATGCTTTAAAAAATGTATGTAGTTTGTCGCCACTGCGCGTTTGTGCGCAATTTTAAAGCATGTCGTGTTTGGTATCCATGCCAAAGAACACTGGATGCAGGACAGGCCAGTAGGTCAATTGCATACTGTGCAAGCTCTGGCCAGTGATCCATCCTCAAAACCCAGAGGATTTTCGGTGTGAAAGGTGTCCAAGTCTGATCTTACCCCTAGGTATTCTCAAACCATGTAAAACAGACGCTGGCGATGGTTGCTGGAACCGATCATACCTTGGGGCTGCGGACTAAAAATTTGTCTGAACGCATCAGTCAGACGGCCACCTTCTCCACAGCTCCTTCTTTGAATGACCGAAGCCTCAGCAACACGTTGTCCAGGACCAGGATTTTGTAACCTCCCAGTCTCTGGGAACGCGTTGCACAGACCTTTCTGTGTACCGATAGCAGATTGCCCGCAAGTACTTGGCTGTGACACACTTAATTCTACACCTTCATTCCTCTAAGTTCAGGTTTCAGAGAGGACTGAAGGTATAGTGGGGTTGGAGATCCTAGCTGATGAGGAGCAAGGAGAGGTCCGCTTTGTTCTTTGGTGTGGGTCTTTTATATACCCTTGCCAACGAACTGCATGGCAGGTGCCCAAGCGGGTGATGTTTTGGCCACGCGAGATACGCTTGAGACATATGTTGAAAATATCAGCGGTGCGATCTGATGCACTCGTCTCAAAAAAGGAGAACTTTTGGAATAACGCAGAGAGACAGCAGCGCCCTGCACATGCGGAGCTCTGCGTTGTGATGGAGTCGGTGTGCTGCCCTTAAGCTGGCCCCTGGAGGGCATCCTGCCTCGATGGAGATGTGCCTTCTGCTCCTCCTCTCTCCTATCAGGCACCCATGTGACCTCATCATCCCCTTCCTCCTCATCACTGGAGCAAATCTGGCAGTATGCTGCAGCTGGGGGAACATGGCTGCCAGATTGCTGTCTTTCTTAGGCACCCCCTTTCTCTGGGCTCACGTTACTGCCTTCCTCTAGCTGGGTACCATCATCGGGGCCTTCAAAACACTGTGCATCCTCCTGCAGCATGTACCCAACACTGTGGTCAAACAGTTTGGGGGACTCCTCAGGACGACATGGTGGGGCTAGGGAAGGAATGACTGATGCCATTGAGCCGAGGGAGGAGGCCGCGTTGGCAGCTGCTTTGCCAGACAAAGTACCCTGAGCCTGGGTGAGAGAGGATGAGGAGGATGAGGATGGCTTGGTCATCCACTCTACCAAGTCTTTGGCATGTTGCAGCTCAACATGGCCAGCTAGCAAAATCAACTGCCTGCCTTTAGTATTATTAGTAAGAAAACACCAGCAATTGTATTCAGGTAGCTTGGTGGACGGAAGGAGTCCCGGATGGGGAGGTGTGCTGTACTGTGGCGCAGGAGTCCCCAACCACCGGGCCGTGGCCTCTCTGCAGCTGGGCTGCGAGTGTGGTGGGCTGGCTGGCAAGCCAGTAAGAGGTGAGCGGGCAAGAAGGCTGGTTAAAGAGCTGGCGGGTGAGTGGGTGGGCAGTCAGGCCAGTAAGAGGGCTGGCGGGTGAGAGCGGGTGTGCAGGCCAGTGAATGGGTGGGGAAGCCAGCAGAGAGATTACATCATATCTCACGGTCCACCCTCACTCTGGGAAACATCCACTGGCAAGTAACAATCTGCATCTTGTGGCATGTGGCAATTCGCATCTGGTGGCAGGTGACGTGGCAAGTGAAAATCCACATCTGAAGGCAGGTGATGTAGCATGTGACAAGCTGCATCTGAAGATAGATGACGTAGCAAGTGACAAGCTGTATCTGAAGGAAGGTGACATGGCAAGTGACAAGCTGCATCTGAAGGCAGGTAATGTGGAAAGTGACAAGCTGCATATGGTGGCAGGCGATGTGGCAAGTAACAATCTGCATCTAGCGGCAGACGATGGTGGCAAGTGACACTTTGCATCTGGTGGCAGGCAATGGTGGCAAGTGACACGCTGCATCTGGTGGCAGGTGATGTGGCAAATGACAAGCTGCATCTGGTGGCAGGCGAGGGTGGCAAGTAACAAGCTGCATCTGGTGGCAGGCAACGGTGGTCTGTGACAGACTCAGAGCACCCACTGATTCTGCATTAGGGTGAGTTAAACCATTTAAAAAATGTTTGTTTAATATTTTTATTGAGTTTTGCATAAGAAAACAAGTTACAAATGCAGTATAAAGAATGCAAATATGGGATAAATATCATAACAATAATGACTGAAATATTGGTAGGGTTTGGTGCTCAAATGCATGTTCATATTTATCAGATAAATACCGAAAAAAAGAAAATGTCAGGTATAAGGGACTAAAGAAAATAATAAAAAAAAGGACTATAGCTTATATCAGGCTTAGAGTGCCTCCGGACCACCCATCCACCCCTAATGGGTTCAAACTGTGGATGGGAGGGGGCACGTGAGAGGAAAGATAATTAGATAAAATATGAGAAAGCTATAGTCCCAAGAAGATAAATATAGTTATCGTGACATAGAAGAAAAGGCGCATACATCTCCTGTGCGTTGTTTCTGAAATACCTGAACTAACCCTAAAAAAAAATGGGTCATATTAATAAAGGAATCTATTAGGTAAATATTTCAAACTCTAAATTATATATGCAGGCAATTGTAGAAAAAACAGGAGAGAAAAAATCGCAAATTTACTTGAATGAATAAAAAGCAGAAAAAAAAAGGAAATTGCTAAGAAAAGAAGAAGGAGAGGTAGAAGTGAGAAAGAAGAAGAGGAAAGAAGAAGGAAAGATAAGAGTAGGATTCTCTCCCGAAGGTGGCCCGACCCCAGCCCAAAGAAAAAAAAAAAGAAAAAAGAAAACACTAAGAAAAAAAAATAAATGGCGCAAAAAAAAATTATTAGCAAGGCATTAACAAAGATTGATCAAAATCGGAAGGTAGGTAATGATTAACCCACGGTTGCGAAATCTTATTACATTTTTTAATAGTATCATTCTCAATAGCCGACATTTTGTGAAAGACAAGGGCTCTGTTCATTCGGTGTTTAGCCTCAGCCACAACGAGCGTTTGAGATTTCCATGCCTTAGCTATGGTTTGTTTAGCCAAGGTTGTCAGATATACAAGTAGCTGGAATTGAGTCCAAGTGAGTTCAGGGGGCTTAAAGTTTAACAGTGCTACGGCAGGGTCGGGCGATATCGAGATTTCCAGGGCATTAGGGACCATATTGAATATTTTGATCCAAAACTTTGAGCTATTCGACATTCCCACCAAATGTGTACAGTAGGTGCACGCGATATTGTGTCAATCTCGCTCCCTTTCTCGGCGAGATTGAGCACCTACGAGCCCCATCGCGGGAGCCAGCGCCGAGCTGGCTTGCCGCGATAGAGACAAAGCCGTCATAGAAGCGACGGGAGATCCGACTTGGATTCCCGCCAATTCTACACGTGTGCGGCGTTTGTTATGAATCCTGAGGGGGAAGTCCCCGCCGGATTTTAAATAAAAATCCGGCATGGGTTCCCCCCTCAGGAGCATACCGGGCCCTTAGGTCTGTTATGGGTTGTAAGGAGAGCCCCCCCCTACGCCGAAAATCCATACCAGACCCGTATCCAAAGCACGCTACCCGGCCGGCCAGGAAAGGAGTGGGGACGAGCGAGCGCCCCCCCCCCCTCCTGAGCCGTACCAGGCTGCATGCCCTCAACATGGGGGGTTGGGTGCTCTGGGGCAGGGGGGTGCACTGCGGCCCCCCCACCTCAGAGCACCCTGTCCCCATGTTGATGAGGACAGGGCCCCTTCCCAACAACCCTGGCCGTTGGTTGTCGGGGTATGCGGGCGGGAGGCTTATCGGAATCTGGGAGCCCCCTTTAATAAGGGGGCCCCCAGATACCGGCCCCCCACCCTAAGTGAATGGATATGGGGTACATCGTACCCCTACCCATTCACCTGGAGGAAAAATGTCAAAGTTAATAAACACACCACACAAGGGTTTTTAAAATAATTTATTTTTCTGCTCCGGAGGCTCCCCCTGTCTTCTTTATTAGCTCTTCTACCAGGGGGAGCTTCTTCTTTGACGTCTTCGGGTGGGTGGGGGCCGCCGTCTGGTTCTCTTCCACCGCCGGGGGGGTCGCTTTTAAAAAAGCCCCCACCCCCGGCGGGTTTCCTCCGGCGTCTTCTTCCGCTATCCCGACGGGTCTTCTCCGCTATCCGGGGGGTCTTCTCAACTCTCCGGGGGTCTCCTTCTATGTTCGCCGCTCTCCGTTGTTGACTCGGCGCACCCCGGTTTTTCCTCCAGCTGTCCGGTGCCTTCTCCTTCAGCGCTGAACGTCTATCTTCTTCTTCCGTGCTGTGACGTATTCTTCTTCTTCCGGGCTGTGACGTCATCTTCTTCACTTCTCCAGATGTTGACACGCCGGCTCTTCTCGCTGAAATGGCAGGTGCGCTGCTTTCATCGGACCTATATAGGCCTCACAGTCCCATCATGCTCTGTACCTACCCATGTGATACCTACCCACGTGGGTAGGTATCACATGGGTAGGTACAGAGCATGATGGGACTGTGAGGCCTATATAGGTCCGATGAAAGCAGCGCACCTGCCATTTCAGCGAGAAGAGCCGGCGTGTCAACATCGGGAGAAGAGAAGAAGAGAAGACGTCACAGCACAGCGGCCTGAAGGGAGAAGTAGAAGTCGTCACAGAACAGCGGAAGAAGAGGAGAAGACGTCACAGAACAGCGGAAGAAGGAGAAGGCACCGGACAGCGGGAGGAAGAACCGGGGTGCGCCGAGTCAAGAGCGGAGAGCGGCGAACATAGAAGAAGACCCCCCGGAGCGGAGAAGACGTCACAGAAGAGCGGTGAAGACCCCGGAGAGCAGGAGAAGACCCCCGGAAATCGGAAGAAGAAGCTCCCCCTGGTAAAAGAGCTAAAGAAGACAGGGGGAGCCTCCGGAGCAGACTAATAAAATATTTTAATACCCTGTGTTTTTTATTTGTGTTTTTACCACTGTTCCTCCAGGTGAATGGGTAGGGGTACGATGTACCCCATATCCATTCACTTAGGGTGGGGGGCCGGTATCTGGGGGCCCCCTTATTAAAGGGGGCTCCCAGATTCCGATAAGCCTCCCGCCCGCATACCCCGACAACCAACGGCCAGGGTTGTCGGGAAGGGGCCCTGTCCTCATCAACATGGGGACAGGGTGCTCTGGGGTGGGGGGGCCGCAGTGCGCCCCCCTGCCCCAGAGCACCCAACCCCCCCATGTTGAGGGCATGCAGCCTGGTACGGCTCAGGAGGGGGGGCGCTCGCTCGTCCCCACTCCTTTCCTGACCGGCCGGGTAGCGTGCTTTGGATACGGGTCTGGTATGGATTGTAGGGGGACCCCCTACGCCGTTTTTTCGGCGTAGGGGGGCTCTCCTTACAACCCATAACAGACCTAAGGGCCCGGTATGCTCCTGAGGGGGGAACCCATGCCGAATTTTTATTTAAAATCCGGCGGGGACTTCCCCCTCAGGATTCATACCAAACTCCGCACACGTGTAGAATTGGCGGGAATCCAAGTCGGATCTCCCGTCACTTCTATGACGCGCACGTTGGAATGTGCTGTCACTATTCCAGTGAGTGCGAGATGTCGGCGAGATCTCGGCACCATGTCGCCGAGAATCAGCGTGATGCTGTCATGCTAAAAACACAATATCACAAACACCTACTGTAAGTGAGTATCTGGAGATGTGCAGCCAAGAAAACAAGTATCTGAATAAGTACAGTAGGGAGAAATTTAGCTATTTTTTCTGGTACCATATACCAGCGTGTTAAGACTTTGAAGTTCGTTTCCAGTGCATAGCAATTTGGGGATGAGTGCATAGTGGTCAACCAAATATTATCCCAGTTCTCTTTGCAGAATATTTTTTTTAAAGCGGTGGTTCACCCTGTTTAATAACATCCTCTCTATGCAAATGCGCTGCAAATACAAAGACTAAATGATTTTTTTTTTTTTTTTAGTCCTACTTACCCGTTTCCAGGTCGTATTTACGACCTGTCAATCAAAATCCCCCGCGGGGAATGGGCGTGTAAGTCCATTCTCCCCCGTCCTGTCACTCGAATTGTGGCACTCCTCTCTCGACGTGCTGTACTCTAATCGCGCGACATCTCGGCACAACGGGGCGTGAACTTCTTACGCCGGCCGTTGTTATGGCAACCATGCAGTGTTGACGGCGACGCTCGCCGTCAACACTGCACAATGCGCGGGATCGAGCGGTGAATGCTGGGAGGCCAGCATTCGCCCTCTCCCGGAAGAAGACCCTGTCGGCTTCAGTATGCCCACAGGTAAGATGGAAACATCCATCGCCTCGGGATCAAAAATATAATATAAAGAAAAACAGCGCATAGCACGGCTTAAGGAGTGGGACACCCTGTTAGTGCAGGCTTAAAGGTAAGAGCTGGGGATTAGACCAGAAAAAAAAAACGATATCCCGCGGAACCACCGCTTTAAGTCCTGTGACCATTTGGTAGTATAAAGGGGAAAATATCTGTGAGAGGGGAATTAAGATTTTTATAAAGAATTGAGATCAGACCTCTAGTTTGAGGGTCGCTTTTGCAGATCCTTTCGAACTGTGATAATTGGTTGAGTATTGAACCTGTCTGAATGATTGGCGTATAGAAATTTTTAATCTGTAGATACCGAAAAAGTTCATTACTGGGTAAGCCATGAATATCACACAGAGCAGGGAATGTAAGGATGTTATTAGCAGAAGCTATATCATATAGGCAAACTAATTTCTAAGGCCCCGTACACACGGTCGGACAAAACCGATGAGAATGGTCCGACGGACCGTTTTCATCGGTTGACCTCTGAAGTGGCCGTACGGCCTGATGTGTGTACACACCATCAGTTCAAAATCCGATCGGGTCAGAACGCGGTGACGTAAAACACACGACGTGCTGAATAAAACGAAGTTCAATGCTTCCAAGCATGCGTCGACTTAATTCTGAGCATGCGCGGGTTTTGAACCGATGCTTTTCTGTACTAACCATCGGTTTGGTCCGATGGGGCAGCGGTCCATCGGTTCGGTTTTGAAGCATGTTTTAAAATTTTGGACCGAAGGAAAACAGACCGATAGCCTATACACACGGTCGGTTTGGTCCGATGAAAATGAACTTCGGTTCATTCTCATCGGACCAAATCGACCGTGTGTACGGGGCCTTAGTGGTCCAGGCTGCAAAGGATCGTGGGAAACTTCCTTGCAGGATAAAAAGCTGGGTGTCTAATAAATGATAGCAAGGGGTTATGTGAGGATTGTAATTTATGGGAATTCCTAAACTTGTCCCAGATGTTCATGGAATGCTTCGTAATAGGATTAGATATATGAGCTCTGTCGCGTGGGGATAACCATAGCAAATTGGCCACTGATATTGGATCTATATCTATGGGCCCAGATTCAGGTACGACTTGCGCGGGAGCAAGTGTGATTTGCGCCGGGCAAGTACGGATTTGCTCCCAGGCAAATTTGCGGGTGACCCAGAAAGCAAGCTAAGCCTGAAATGTGCCATTTTTGCACTGAGGCAGTTTCTCTGCCCCGGCGCAATTAAGGGGCAATTTTGCTCAGGGAGCAACTTGCGCTCTCATGGTTTTCCCTCAGCAAATATGCAAATGAGGAACTGCCACTGATACATAAACTTGCGCGTGTGAGGAGCATTTTGCTCCCAAAGCGCGCAAGCTGTTTGGCCGGGGCA